>NC_134830.1:1221932-1361928 GCF_004210375.1 Tachypleus tridentatus | reverse complement strand
ACACAAACATAGAATTATAAAGTGTAATTCTGATTGTACAATAGCGGTTTGTAAGGTTTTAAAATAGACACAAACATAGAATTATAAAGTGTAATTCTGATTGTACAATAGCGGTTTGTAAGGTTTTAAAATAGACACAAACATAGAATTATAAAGTGTAATTCTGATTGTACAATAGCGGTTTGTAAGGTTTTAAAATAGACACAAACATAGAATTATAAAGTGTAATTCTGATTGTACAATAGCGGTTTGTAAGGGTTTTAAAAATAGACACAAACATAGAATTATAAAGTGTAATTCTGATTGTACAATAGCGGTTTGTAAGGTTTTAAAAATAGACACAAACATAGAATTATAAAGTGTAATTCTGATTGTACAATAGCGGTTTGTAAGGTTTTAAAAATAGACACAAACATAGAATTATAAAGTGTAATTCTGATTGTACAATAGCGGTTTGTAAGGGTTTTAAAATAGACACAAACATAGAATTATAAAGTGTAATTCTGATTGTACAATAGCGGTTTGTAAGGGTTTAAAAATAGACACAAACATAGAATTATAAAGTGTAATTCTGATTGTACAATAGCGGTTTGTAAGGTTTTAAAAATAGACACAAACATAGAATTATAAAGTGTAATTCTGATTGTACAATAGCGGTTTGTAAGGGTTTAAAAATAGACACAAACATAGAATTATAAAGTGTAATTCTGATTGTACAATAGCGGTTTGTAAGGGTTTTAAAAGTAGACACAAACATAGAATTATAAAGTGTAATTCTGATTGTACAATAGCGGTTTGTAAGGTTTTAAAATAGACACAAACATAGAATTATAAAGTGTAATTCTGATTGTACAATAGCGGTTTGTAAGGGTTTAAAAATAGACACAAACATAGAATTATAAAGTGTAATTCTGATTGTACAATAGCGGTTTGTAAGGTTTTAAAATCAGACACAAACATAGAATTATAATGTATAATTCTGATTGTACAATAGCGGTTTGTAAGGGACACAAACATTTAAAAAATAGACACAAACATAGAATTATAAAGTGTAATTCTGATTGTACAATAGCGGTTTGTAAGGTTTTAAAATAGACACAAACATAGAATTATAAAGTGTAATTCATTGTACAATAGCAAGGTTTTAAAAATAGACACAAACATAGAATTATAAATAGTGTAATTTTAAAATAGACACAAACATGATTATAAAGTGTACAATAGCGGTTTGTAAGGTTTAAAATAGACACAAACATAGAATTATAAAGTGTAATTCTGATTGTACAATAGCGGTTTGTAAGGTTTTAAAATAGACACAAACATAGAATTATAAAGTGTAATTCTGATTGTACAATAGCGGTTTGTAAGGTTTTAAAATAGACACAAACATAGAATTATAAAGTGTAATTCTGATTGTACAATAGCGGTTTGTAAGGTTTTAAAATAGACACAAACATAGAATTATAAAGTGTAATTCTGATTGTACAATAGCGGTTTGTAAGGTTTTAAAAATAGACACAAACATAGAATTATAAAGTGTAATTCTGATTGTACAATAGCGGTTTGTACAAAAATAGACACAAACATAGAATTATAAAGTGTAATTCTGATTGTACAATAGCGGTTTGTAAGGGTTTTAAAATAGACACAAACATAGAATTATAAAGTGTAATTCTGATTGTACAATAGCGGTTTGTAAGGGTTTAAAATAGACACAAACATAGAATTATAAAGTGTAATTCTGATTGTACAATAGCAAGGGTTTAAAATAGACACAAACATAGAATTATAAAGTGTAATTCTGATTGTACAATAGCGGTTTGTAAGGTTTTAAAAATAGACACAAACATAGAATTATAAAGTGTAATTCTGATTGTACAATAGCGGTTTGTAAGGTTTTAAAAAACATAGACACAAACATAGAATTATAAAGTGTAATTCTGATTGTACAATAGCGGTTTGTAAGGTTTTAAAATAGACACAAACATAGAATTATAAAGTGTAATTCTGATTGTACAATAGCGGTTTGTAAGGGTTTTAAAAATAGACACAAACATAGAATTATAAAGTGTAATTCTGATTGTACAATAGCGGTTTGTAAGGGTTTAAAAATAGACACAAACATAGAATTATAAAGTGTAATTCTGATTGTACAATAGCGGTTTGTAAGGTTTTAAAATAGACACAAACATAGAATTATAAAGTGTAATTCTGATTGTACAATAGCGGTTTGTAAGGTTTTAAAAATAGACACAAACATAGAATTATAAAGTGTAATTCTGATTGTACAATAGCGGTTTGTAAGGTTTTAAAATAGACACAAACATAGAATTATAAAGTGTAATTCTGATTGTACAATAGCGGTTTGTAAGGTTTTAAAATAGACACAAACATAGAATTATAAAGTGTAATTCTGATTGTACAATAGCGGTTTGTAAGGGTTTAAAATAGACACAAACATAGAATTATAAAGTGTAATTCTGATTGTACAATAGCGGTTTGTAAGGTTTTAAAAATAGACACAAACATAGAATTATAAAGTGTAATTCTGATTGTACAATAGCGGTTTGTAAGGGTTTAAAAATAGACACAAACATAGAATTATAAAGTGTAATTCTGATTGTACAATAGCGGTTTGTAAGGTTTTAAAATAGACACAAACATAGAATTATAAAGTGTAATTCTGATTGTACAATAGCGGTTTGTAAGGGTTTAAAAATAGACACAAACATAGAATTATAAAGTGTAATTCTGATTGTACAATAGCGGTTTGTAAGGTTTAAAAATAGACACAAACATAGAATTATAAAGTGTAATTCTGATTGTACAATAGCGGTTTGTAAGGTTTTAAAAATAGACACAAACATAGAATTATAAAGTGTAATTCTGATTGTACAATAGCGGTTTGTAAGGGTTTAAAAATAGACACAAACATAGAATTATAAAGTGTAATTCTGATTGTACAATAGCGGTTTGTAAGGTTTTAAAATAGACACAAACATAGAATTATAAAGTGTAATTCTGATTGTACAATAGCGGTTTGTAAGGGTTTTAAAAATAGACACAAACATAGAATTATAAAGTGTAATTCTGATTGTACAATAGCGGTTTGTAAGGGTTTAAAAATAGACACAAACATAGAATTATAAAGTGTAATTCTGATTGTACAATAGCGGTTTGTAAGGTTTTAAAATCAGACACAAACATAGAATTATAAAGTGTAATTCTGATTGTACAATAGCGGTTTGTAAGGGAATTTAAAAATAGACACAAACATAGAATTATAAAGTGTAATTCTGATTGTACAATAGCGGTTTGTAAGGTTTAAAAATAGACACAAACATAGAATTATAAAGTGTAATTCTGATTGTACAATAGCGGTTTGTAAGGGTTTAAAATAGACACAAACATAGAATTATAAAGTGTAATTCTGATTGTACAATAGCGGTTTGTAAGGTTTTAAAAATAGACACAAACATAGAATTATAAAGTGTAATTCTGATTGTACAATAGCGGTTTGTAAGGTTTTAAAAAAATAGACACAAACATAGAATTATAAAGTGTAATTCTGATTGTACAATAGCGGTTTGTAAGGGTTTAAAATAGACACAAACATAGAATTATAAAGTGTAATTCTGATTGTACAATAGCGGTTTGTAAGGGTTTAAAAATAGACACAAACATAGAATTATAAAGTGTAATTCTGATTGTACAATAGCGGTTTGTAAGGTTTTAAAAATAGACACAAACATAGAATTATAAAGTGTAATTCTGATTGTACAATAGCGGTTTGTAAGGTTTTAAAAATAGACACAAACATAGAATTATAAAGTGTAATTCTGATTGTACAATAGCGGTTTGTAAGGTTTTAAAAATAGACACAAACATAGAATTATAAAGTGTAATTCTGATTGTACAATAGCGGTTTGTAAGGTTTTAAAAATAGACACAAACATAGAATTATAAAGTGTAATTCTGATTGTACAATAGCGGTTTGTAAGGTTTTAAAATAGACACAAACATAGAATTATAAAGTGTAATTCTGATTGTACAATAGCGGTTTGTAAGGTTTTAAAAATAGACACAAACATAGAATTATAAAGTGTAATTCTGATTGTACAATAGCGGTTTGTAAGGTTTAAAAATAGACACAAACATAGAATTATAAAGTGTAATTCTGATTGGCGGTTTGTAAGGTTTTAAAATAGACACAAACATAGAATTATAAAGTGTAATTCTGATTGTACAATAGCGGTTTGTAAGGTTTTAAAATAGACACAAACATAGAATTATAAAGTGTAATTCTGATTGTACAATAGCGGTTTGTAAGGTTTTAAAAATAGACACAAACATAGAATTATAAAGTGTAATTCTGATTGTACAATAGCGGTTTGTAAGGTTTTAAAATAGACACAAACATAGAATTATAAAGTGTAATTCTGATTGTACAATAGCGGTTTGTAAGGTTTTAAAATAGACACAAACATAGAATTATAAAGTGTAATTCTGATTGTACAATAGCGGTTTGTAAGGGTTTAAAAATAGACACAAACATAGAATTATAAAGTGTAATTCTGATTGTACAATAGCGGTTTGTAAGGTTTTAAAAAAAGTAGACACAAACATAGAATTATAAAGTGTAATTCTGATTGTACAATAGCGGTTTGTAAGGGTTTTAAAAAATAGACACAAACATAGAATTATAAAGTGTAATTCTGATTGTACAATAGCGGTTTGTAAGGGTTTAAAAATAGACACAAACATAGAATTATAAAGTGTAATTCTGATTGTACAATAGCGGTTTGTAAGGGTTTAAAATAGACACAAACATAGAATTATAAAGTGTAATTCTGATTGTACAATAGCGGTTTGTAAGGGTTTAAAAATAGACACAAACATAGAATTATAAAGTGTAATTCTGATTGTACAATAGCGGTTTGTAAGGTTTTAAAAATAGACACAAACATAGAATTATAAAGTGTAATTCTGATTGTACAATAGCGGTTTGTAAGGGTTTAAAAATAGACACAAACATAGAATTATAAAGTGTAATTCTGATTGTACAATAGCGGTTTGTAAGGTTTTAAAATAGACACAAACATAGAATTATAAAGTGTAATTCTGATTGTACAATAGCGGTTTGTAAGGTTTAAAATAGACACAAACATAGAATTATAAAGTGTAATTCATTGTACAATAGCGGTTTGTAAGGTAAAAATAGACACAAACATAGAATTATAAAGTGTAATTCTGATTGTACAATAGCGGTTTGTAAGGTTTTAAAAATAGACACAAACATAGAATTATAAAGTGTAATTCTGATTGTACAATAGCGGTTTGTAAGGTTTTAAAATAGACACAAACATTTATAAAATTCTGATTGTACAATAGCGACACAAACATAGAATTATAAAGTGTAATTCTGATTGTACAATAGCGGTTTGTAAGGGTTTAAAAATAGACACAAACATAGAATTATAAAGTGTAATTCTGATTGTACAATAGCGGTTTGTAAGGTTTTAAAAATAGACACAAACATAGAATTATAAAGTGTAATTCTGATTGTACAATAGCGGTTTGTAAGGTTTTAAAAATAGACACAAACATAGAATTATAAAGTGTAATTCTGATTGTACAATAGCGGTTTGTAAGGTTTTAAAAATAGACACAAACATAGAATTATAAAGTGTAATTCTGATTGTACAATAGCGGTTTGTAAGGTTTTAAAAATAGACACAAACATAGAATTATAAAGTGTAATTCTGATTGTACAATAGCGGTTTGTAAGGTTTTAAAAAACATAGACACAAACATAGAATTATAAAGTGTAATTCTGATTGTACAATAGCGGTTTGTAAGGTTTTAAAAATAGACACAAACATAGAATTATAAAGTGTAATTCTGATTGTACAATAGCGGTTTGTAAGGGTTTAAAAATAGACACAAACATAGAATTATAAAGTGTAATTCTGATTGTACAATAGCGGTTTGTAAGGTTTTAAAATAGACACAAACATAGAATTATAAAGTGTAATTCTGATTGTACAATAGCGGTTTGTAAGGTTTTAAAATAGACACAAACATAGAATTATAAAGTGTAATTCTGATTGTACAATAGCGGTTTGTAAGGTTTTAAAAATAGACACAAACATAGAATTATAAAGTGTAATTCTGATTGTACAATAGCGGTTTGTAAGGTTTTAAAAATAGACACAAACATAGAATTATAAAGTGTAATTCTGATTGTACAATAGCGGTTTGTAAGGTTTTAAAAATAGACACAAACATAGAATTATAAAGTGTAATTCTGATTGTACAATAGCGGTTTGTAAGGGTTTAAAATAGACACAAACATAGAATTATAAAGTGTAATTCTGATTGTACAATAGCGGTTTGTAAGGTTTTAAAAATAGACACAAACATAGACACAAACATAGAATTATAAAGTGTAATTCTGATTGTACAATAGCGGTTTGTAAGGTTTTAAAATAGACACAAACATAGAATTATAAAGTGTAATTCTGATTGTACAATAGCGGTTTGTAAGGTTTTAAAAATAGACACAAACATAGAATTATAAAGTGTAATTCTGATTGTACAATAGCGGTTTGTAAGGTTTTAAAAATAGACACAAACATAGAATTATAAAGTGTAATTCTGATTGTACAATAGCGGTTTGTAAGGTTTTAAAAATAGACACAAACATAGAATTATAAAGTGTAATTCTGATTGTACAATAGCGGTTTGTAAGGTTTTAAAATAGACACAAACATAGAATTATAAAGTGTAATTCTGATTGTACAATAGCGGTTTGTAAGGGTTTAAAATAGACACAAACATAGAATTATAAAGTGTAATTCTGATTGTACAATAGCGGTTTGTAAGGTTTTAAAAATAGACACAAACATAGAATTATAAAGTGTAATTCTGATTGTACAATAGCGGTTTGTAAGGTTTTAAAAATAGACACAAACATAGAATTATAAAGTGTAATTCTGATTGTACAATAGCGGTTTGTAAGGTTTTAAAAATAGACACAAACATAGAATTATAAAGTGTAATTCTGATTGTACAATAGCGGTTTGTAAGGTTTTAAAATAGACACAAACATAGAATTATAAAGTGTAATTCTGATTGTACAATAGCGGTTTGTAAGGTTTTAAAAATAGACACAAACATAGAATTATAAAGTGTAATTCTGATTGTACAATAGCGGTTTGTAAGGTTTTAAAATAGACACAAACATAGAATTATAAAGTGTAATTCTGATTGTACAATAGCGGTTTGTAAGGTTTTAAAAATAGACACAAACATAGAATTATAAAGTGTAATTCTGATTGTACAATAGCGGTTTGTAAGGTTTTAAAAATAGACACAAACATAGAATTATAAAGTGTAATTCTGATTGTACAATAGCGGTTTGTAAGGTTTTAAAAATAGACACAAACATAGAATTATAAAGTGTAATTCTGATTGTACAATAGCGGTTTGTAAGGGTTTAAAAATAGACACAAACATAGAATTATAAAGTGTAATTTAAAATAGACTGATTGTACAATAGCGGTTTGTAAGGGTTTAAAATAGACACAAACATAAAATAAAGTAGACACAAACATAGAATTATAAAGTGTAATTCTGATTGTACAATAGCGGTTTGTAAGGTTTTAAAAATAGACACAAACATAGAATTATAAAGTGTAATTCTGATTGTACAATAGCGGTTTGTAAGGTTTTAAAAATAGACACAAACATAGAATTATAAAGTGTAATTCTGATTGTACAATAGCGGTTTGTAAGGTTTTAAAATAGACACAAACATAGAATTATAAAGTGTAATTCTGATTGTACAATAGCGGTTTGTAAGGTTTAGACACAAACATAAAAATAGACACAAACATAGAATTATAAAGTGTAATTCTGATTGTACAATAGCGGTTTGTAAGGTTTTAAAATAGACACAAACATAGAATTATAAAGTGTAATTCTGATTGTACAATAGCGGTTTGTAAGGTTTTAAAAATAGACACAAACATAGAATTATAAAGTGTAATTCTGATTGTACAATAGCGGTTTGTAAGGTTTTAAAAAATAGACACAAACATAGAATTATAAAGTGTAATTCTGATTGTACAATAGCGGTTTGTAAGGGTTTAAAAATAGACACAAACATAGAATTATAAAGTGTAATTCTGATTGTACAATAGCGGTTTGTAAGGTTTTAAAATAGACACAAACATAGAATTATAAAGTGTAATTCTGATTGTACAATAGCGGTTTGTAAGGTTTTAAAAATAGACACAAACATAGAATTATAAAGTGTAATTCTGATTGTACAATAGCGGTTTGTAAGGTTTTAAAATAGACACAAACATAGAATTATAAAGTGTAATTCTGATTGTACAATAGCGGTTTGTAAGGTTTTAAAAATAGACACAAACATAGAATTATAAAGTGTAATTCTGATTGTACAATAGCGGTTTGTAAGGGTTTAAAAATAGACACAAACATAGAATTATAAAGTGTAATTCTGATTGTACAATAGCGGTTTGTAAGGGTTTTAAAAATAGACACAAACATAGAATTATAAAGTGTAATTCTGATTGTACAATAGCGGTTTGTAAGGTTTTAAAATAGACACAAACATAGAATTATAAAGTGTAATTCTGATTGTACAATAGCGGTTTGTAAGGTTTTAAAATAGACACAAACATAGAATTATAAAGTGTAATTCTGATTGTACAATAGCGGTTTGTAAGGTTTTAAAAATAGACACAAACATAGAATTATAAAGTGTAATTCTGATTGTACAATAGCGGTTTGTAAGGGTTTAAAAATAGACACAAACATAGAATTATAAAGTGTAATTCTGATTGTACAATAGCGGTTTGTAAGGTTTTAAAAATAGACACAAACATAGAATTATAAAGTGTAATTCTGATTGTACAATAGCGGTTTGTAAGGGTTTAAAAATAGACACAAACATAGAATTATAAAGTGTAATTCTGATTGTACAATAGCGGTTTGTAAGGTTTTAAAAATAGACACAAACATAGAATTATAAAGTGTAATTCTGATTGTACAATAGCGGTTTGTGTACAATAGGGTTTGTAAGGGTTTAAAAATAGACACAAACATAGAATTATAAAGTGTAATTCTGATTGTACAATAGCGGTTTGTAAGGTTTTAAAAATAGACACAAACATAGAATTATAAAGTGTAATTCTGATTGTACAATAGCGGTTTGTAAGGTTTTAAAATAGACACAAACATAGAATTATAAAGTGTAATTCTGATTGTACAATAGCGGTTTGTAAGGGTTTTAAAAATAGACACAAACATAGAATTATAAAGTGTAATTCTGATTGTACAATAGCGGTTTGTAAGGTTTTAAAAATAGACACAAACATAGAATTATAAAGTGTAATTCTGATTGTACAATAGCGGTTTGTAAGGTTTTAAAAATAGACACAAACATAGAATTATAAAGTGTAATTCTGATTGTACAATAGCGGTTTGTAAGGTTTTAAAAATAGACACAAACATAGAATTATAAAGTGTAATTCTGATTGTACAATAGCGGTTTGTAAGGTTTTAAAAATAGACACAAACATAGAATTATAAAGTGTAATTCTGATTGTACAATAGCGGTTTGTAAGGTTTTAAAAATAGACACAAACATAGAATTATAAAGTGTAATTCTGATTGTACAATAGCGGTTTGTAAGGTTTTAAAAATAGACACAAACATAGAATTATAAAGTGTAATTCTGATTGTACAATAGCGGTTTGTAAGGGTTTAAAAATAGACACAAACATAGAATTATAAAGTGTAATTCTGATTGTACAATAGCGGTTTGTAAGGTTTTAAAAATAGACACAAACATAGAATTATAAAGTGTAATTCTGATTGTACAATAGCGGTTTGTAAGGGTTTAAAAATAGACACAAACATAGAATTATAAAGTGTAATTCTGATTGTACAATAGCGGTTTGTAAGGTTTTAAAAATAGACACAAACATAGAATTATAAAGTGTAATTCTGATTGTACAATAGCGGTTTGTAAGGTTTTAAAAATAGACACAAACATAGAATTATAAAGTGTAATTCTGATTGTACAATAGCGGTTTGTAAGGTTTTAAAAATAGACACAAACATAGAATTATAAAGTGTAATTCTGATTGTACAATAGCGGTTTGTAAGGTTTTAAAAATAGACACAAACATAGAATTATAAAGTGTAATTCTGATTGTACAATAGCGGTTTGTAAGGTTTTAAAAATAGACACAAACATAGAATTATAAAGTGTAATTCTGATTGTACAATAGCGGTTTGTAAGGGTTTAAAAATAGACACAAACATAGAATTATAAAGTGTAATTCTGATTGTACAATAGCGGTTTGTAAGGGTTTAAAAATAGACACAAACATAGAATTATAAAGTGTAATTCTGATTGTACAATAGCGGTTTGTAAGGGTTTAAAAATAGACACAAACATAGAATTATAAAGTGTAATTCTGATTGTACAATAGCGGTTTGTAAGGTTTTAAAAATAGACACAAACATAGAATTATAAAGTGTAATTCTGATTGTACAATAGCGGTTTGTAAGGGTTTAAAAATAGACACAAACATAGAATTATAAAGTGTAATTCTGATTGTACAATAGCGGTTTGTAAGGGTTTAAAAATAGACACAAACATAGAATTATAAAGTGTAATTCTGATTGTACAATAGCGGTTTGTAAGGGTTTAAAAATAGACACAAACATAGAATTATAAAGTGTAATTCTGATTGTACAATAGCGGTTTGTAAGGTTTTAAAAATAGACACAAACATAGAATTATAAAGTGTAATTCTGATTGTACAATAGCGGTTTGTAAGGTTTTAAAAATAGACACAAACATAGAATTATAAAGTGTAATTCTGATTGTACAATAGCGGTTTGTAAGGTTTTAAAAATAGACACAAACATAGAATTATAAAGTGTAATTCTGATTGTACAATAGCGGTTTGTAAGGTTTTAAAAATAGACACAAACATAGAATTATAAAGTGTAATTCTGATTGTACAATAGCGGTTTGTAAGGTTTTAAAAATAGACACAAACATAGAATTATAAAGTGTAATAGCGGTTTGTAAGGGTTTTAAAATAGACTGATTGTACAATAGCGGTTTGTAAGGTTTTAAAAATAGACACAAACATAGAATTATAAAGTGTAATTCTGATTGTACAATAGCGGTTTGTAAGGGTTTAAAAATAGACACAAACATAGAATTATAAAGTGTAATTCTGATTGTACAATAGCGGTTTGTAAGGTTTTAAAATAGACACAAACATAGAATTATAAAGTGTAATTCTGATTGTACAATAGCGGTTTGTAAGGTTTTAAAATAGACACAAACATAGAATTATAAAGTGTAATTCTGATTGTACAATAGCGGTTTGTAAGGTTTTAAAAATAGACACAAACATAGAATTATAAAGTGTAATTCTGATTGTACAATAGCGGTTTGTAAGGTTTTAAAAATAGACACAAACATAGAATTATAAAGTGTAATTCTGATTGTACAATAGCGGTTTGTAAGGTTTTAAAAATAGACACAAACATAGAATTATAAAGTGTAATTCTGATTGTACAATAGCGGTTTGTAAGGGTTTAAAAATAGACACAAACATAGAATTATAAAGTGTAATTCTGATTGTACAATAGCGGTTTGTAAGGTTTAAAAATAGACACAAACATAGAATTATAAAGTGTAATTCTGATTGTACAATAGCGGTTTGTAAGGGTTTAAAAATAGACACAAACATAGAATTATAAAGTGTAATTCTGATTGTACAATAGCGGTTTGTAAGGTTTTAAAAATAGACACAAACATAGAATTATAAAGTGTAATTCTGATTGTACAATAGCGGTTTGTAAGGTTTTAAAAATAGACACAAACATAGAATTATAAAGTGTAATTCTGATTGTACAATAGCGGTTTGTAAGGGTTTTAAAAATAGACACAAACATAGAATTATAAAGTGTAATTCTGATTGTACAATAGCGGTTTGTAAGGTTTTAAAAATAGACACAAACATAGAATTATAAAGTGTAATTCTGATTGTACAATAGCGGTTTGTAAGGTTTTAAAAATAGACACAAACATAGAATTATAAAGTGTAATTCTGATTGTACAATAGCGGTTTGTAAGGTGTTAAAATAGACACAAACATAGAATTATAAAGTGTAATTCTGATTGTACAATAGCGGTTTGTAAGGTTTTAAAAATAGACACAAACATAGAATTATAAAGTGTAATTCTGATTGTACAATAGCGGTTTGTAAGGTTTTAAAATAGACACAAACATAGAATTATAAAGTGTAATTCTGATTGTACAATAGCGGTTTGTAAGGTTTTAAAAATAGACACAAACATAGAATTATAAAGTGTAATTCTGATTGTACAATAGCGGTTTGTAAGGGTTTAAAAATAGACACAAACATAGAATTATAAAGTGTAATTCTGATTGTACAATAGCGGTTTGTAAGGTTTTAAAAATAGACACAAACATAGAATTATAAAGTGTAATTCTGATTGTACAATAGCGGTTTGTAAGGTTTTAAAAATAGACACAAACATAGAATTATAAAGTGTAATTCTGATTGTACAATAGCGGTTTGTAAGGTTTTAAAAATAGACACAAACATAGAATTATAAAGTGTAATTCTGATTGTACAATAGCGGTTTGTAAGGTTTTAAAAATAGACACAAACATAGAATTATAAAGTGTAATTCTGATTGTACAATAGCGGTTTGTAAGGGTTTAAAAATAGACACAAACATAGAATTATAAAGTGTAATTCTGATTGTACAATAGCGGTTTGTAAGGGTTTTAAAAATAGACACAAACATAGAATTATAAAGTGTAATTCTGATTGTACAATAGCGGTTTGTAAGGTTTTAAAAATAGACACAAACATAGAATTATAAAGTGTAATTCTGATTGTACAATAGCGGTTTGTAAGGGTTTAAAATAGACACAAACATAGAATTATAAAGTGTAATTCTGATTGTACAATAGCGGTTTGTAAGGTTTTAAAATAGACACAAACATAGAATTATAAAGTGTAATTCTGATTGTACAATAGCGGTTTGTAAGGTTTTAAAATAGACACAAACATAGAATTATAAAGTGTAATTCTGATTGTACAATAGCGGTTTGTAAGGTTTTAAAAATAGACACAAACATAGAATTATAAAGTGTAATTCTGATTGTACAATAGCGGTTTGTAAGGTTTTAAAAATAGACACAAACATAGAATTATAAAGTGTAATTCTGATTGTACAATAGCGGTTTGTAAGGTTTTAAAAATAGACACAAACATAGAATTATAAAGTGTAATTCTGATTGTACAATAGCGGTTTGTAAGGTTTTAAAAATAGACACAAACATAGAATTATAAAGTGTAATTCTGATTGTACAATAGCGGTTTGTAAGGTTTTAAAAATAGACACAAACATAGAATTATAAAGTGTAATTCTGATTGTACAATAGCGGTTTGTAAGGGTTTAAAAATAGACACAAACATAGAATTATAAAGTGTAATTCTGATTGTACAATAGCGGTTTGTAAGGTTTTAAAAATAGACACAAAGATAGAATTATAAAGTGTAATTCTGATTGTACAATAGCGGTTTGTAAGGTTTTAAAAATAGACACAAAGATAGAATTATAAAGTGTAATTCTGATTGTACAATAGCGGTTTGTATGGTTTTGAAAAGAGACACAAACATAGAATTATATTGTTTAAAATCAGAAGACTTGTGAAATATCCAGGAATGTGTTGTAACGTTTATATGAGAATTTGATATTCTGGTTTTTATTTAATGTGTCTACACATTTAACATCTGTTTATTCTTAAATTTCTTTATTGTCTTATATGTTAATGCTATAAACACAGTACTGTTTTAAACCAGAAGATGGCACTACTGTACTAAAACATTTGTCATTTCAGTGATGCAGAGAAAACCCACTTGTAGAGAAATTTATATGCAAAAACGGCTCGTTTGGGTTGAGAAAATATTTTACATAGAAGAGCGAACAATGTTTCGACATTCTTCGGTCATCGTCAGGTTCACAAAGAAACTGACCCGAAGCTGACCACATGTTTCGAAGCGAGCACCGTGAGTAATCTCATAGTTAGTGATGTCGAGAACCTGACGATGACCGAAGAAGGTCGAAACGTTGTTCGCTCCGCAACGTAAAATATTTTCTCAACCCAAACGAGCCGTTTTTACATGTATAAATCTCATATTTGTTATAAACGTCAGGATACAAAACCGAAGAAATGAGCCTTGTTCGTCTTAGTGAAAACCCTCAGTCCTAAGGCTGTCAACCACAAAGCCCGTTCTTCCTCCCCTGTAATTTCCATATTCTGTCTAGTTTACGAGAGCAGTGGTGACCAAGCGTCAGTTTCACCATAGGTCCATAACCACTGATTCAAGCAACTTGACCGATAAGTCTTTATATGGAATAGCAGGATTACCGGTTTGATTCTCCAGCTGCTGGAGGTATGTGAGGGCAGATATGATACATATTGTGGAAGACACTTATGTACAAGTGACTTATGTCACTTTTCCAGACCGGGATTCTTCTTCATTTTACTGGTTACTGTTTCCCGAGGCCTTTGTGTTCCTGGATCCTAACCTGTTAGAAAACGCCACAGTTTCCTTGTCACTGATGGGAGACGACTTTCTGCAGGTCTCATTCTGAATGGTCCTGATTCACCAAGTTAATCTACATTCTTATGCTTTCTAATATTATCAAGTACAGGGATTGTCTTGGAAATTATAAATCTTTGATTTGAGTGTGTATATATTTTACGTTGGAAAGGACTGTTACATACTCTTCTCAAAAGCAGTAACTCTTCGATGACATCACACTGCTTACGAATGCGAAACAATGTTAAAATATAGTTCTGATACATGCCGTTACATTGCGACTTTATATCGGCTGTGGTTTTCACTTGGCTTGGTGATTTGTATTGTAATATAATGTACTGACACTACTTTGTATACTGATAAACCTGGACAAACAATCAAACAGTTTAATTTTGAAGAGACACAGGCACAACTTTAAAAGCTATGTTTCTATATCCAGTCTGAAAAAGAGAGTTATTGATAGAGAAAGTTTAACGATGGGAAATCAATTGACTGTTATCTGTGAGTTTTGCTTTGGTATAATGAAGTTCAATTCAAATTCCATTGGCCACATTTACTACTGACCAGATTTATAATAATTTATTTTGTGTGGTTTCTCTAGTGATAGTTGTAATAATTGCTCTAACATTTGGTTAGAAGAGACACGTATTATTAATTGAGAAAATAAGAAGGATCTTGTATCTGGGCAGGACCTCAAGCAGGTTAGCAGAATACATGGAGTCAGATTCCAAGTCCTCCGTTAACTGCTCTCCTCCTTATCTGGAGCGCAGACATAGGAATATTGTAGTTATTTATATATTTATATAATTGGTGCGATGACTTAAATATTTATGGTGCACGTGCAGGATTGGTGGGATAATTTAAATATTTATGGTGCACGTGCGGGATTGGTGGGATAACTTAAATATTTATTATGCACGCACGGGATTGGTGGGATAACTTAAATATTTATGATGCACGCACGGGATTGGTGGGATAACTTAAATATTTATGGTGCACGTGCAGGATTGGTGGGATAATTTAAATATTTATGGTGCACGTGCGGGATTGGTGGGATAACTTAAATATTTATTATGCACGCACGGGATTGGTGGGATAACTTAAATATTTATTATGCACGCACGGGATTGGTGGGATAACTTAAATATTTATGATGCACGTACGGGATTGGTGGGATAACTTAAATATTTATGATGCACGCACGGGATTGGTGGGATAACTTAAATATTTATGATGCACGCACGGGATTGGTGGGATAACTTAAATATTTATGATGCACGCACGGGATTGGTGGGATAACTTAAATATTTATGATGCATGTGCGGGATTGGTGGGATAATTTAAGTATTTATGATGCACGTACGGGATTAGTGGGATAATTTAAGTATTTATGATACATTTACATAATTTGTTAGATAACTTCGAAGTATCACTGACCTACTGATTAACAACGAAAAAGAAGACGGACATTAACATTGTTTTACTTTATGGATTACTTCACTGTCTTACTTTATGGATTACTTCACTGTCTTACTTTATGGATTACTTCATTGTCTTACTTTATGGATTACTTCATTGTCTTACTTTATGGATTACTTCATTGTCTTACTTTATGGATTACTTCCTTGTGTTACTTTATGGATTACTTCCTTGTGTTACTTTATGGATTACTTCTTTGTCTTACTTTATGGATTACTTCTTTGTGTTACTAATAAACAGTTACCTTTCTTCACATTCTTTGAGAATAATTTCTATGACATCATAACATCTGTCACTTACACGACAGATTATACCATAAGAAATGTACATAATGTTTCTGTGAACTTGAAACTTAATTAGTTGAAGTTCTGTGGATATTGGCCTGTTCCAACATAGAGAACGCAATGCAATAAATATATATCACTGTATTATTTTTGTGATAATTGAATTCATACAAATGTTTTTCAGTAATAATTCGGAAAATGGTCGAGAGATAGCGCTAAATACTTCAGAATCAGGTGGAGATTCAAGACTGGAAAATATATTTCCAAAAGCGTGCATAAACTTGGTTAAGATGAAACACACGCACACATAAACGTGTTATCAAAATTATGATGCCATGAGGGAAATTGATACATTGAAGAAATAGAGTTTCATTTATTGTTTGCTGTAAATATTTCCCGTCAAAGTGTGGTGGGTTTTAAAATAGTTCTAAATTTTGTACAGTTTTAATCATTAGTACAAAATATTTTCGTCTTTTAAATTGTAATTTAATATTGTTTTTCCTACACAGTAAGCTTCATATACATACATACATATAATATCTGGTTTGAAGAGAATAATATAAAAGTGTTTGCCTCTAATGTTTGTGCCAAATATTTGTAACATAAGATAAATGAAACTCTCTTTCTTCAATGTATTAATTTCCCTCACGACTTCATATCTCTGCTAACACGTTGATGTGTGTATTTCATCGTAACGAAGCTTACGTACATTTTTATAAATATATTTTTCATTGTCTTGAATTTCTACAGTTCCTCTCAGTGGCACCGCTAGAATTTTGATTTCGATACCTGTGGTGGTTAGAGCATGCATAACTCATTATGTAGCTCTGTGCTTAATTCCATAAGAAAAGAACAAATCTGAGTCGTTTTATTCATCTTATTTGCATAATTATCCAAATCATCTCCACTGATGATGGTGTGTTGTCTTTTTGTTTTGGCTTCATAATACAGTTCTTATGCTAATTTTTTTGTACGAAGAGCAGAACTCGATCCGATTTTATTTATAACCTATTTAGGGACTAAAAACGATTGAAATTTTAGTGGTAAATGTTTAGTTGGACATATACATATCAGAGGAAACTTAATAACTTTGAAGTTGTTGGTTTGAAATTACAGTTTTAACGAACACTAGCTGGACAAGTGATGATTTCGTATTTCTCTTGTTATCTTCCTCATTACAACACCAAACATAGAACTGTATACACTTATCAATACAAACCGGTACGAATGTCTAGAAAAAAAAGATATAAATACAACGTCTTTCGAACTGTCCATCACTTGATAGAAAAATATTAAAGAAAGTAGATTAAGACAATACAGATTATCACAGTCATTTCATGACTTTAGATTGGGTCGAACTCAGCAGTACTTGAGAGATGGTTGATTATATCAGTAGTAACGTGCCTCACGGTCTTTATTATGGAAGGTTTCCACTGTGATGACAGAAGCATTGTAGACTGTCATCATGTGATTGTTGTCTGGCTTCTTTTGGTTTTTAGTATTAACAGCAACGTGCCTGACGGTCTTTTCTGGAAGGTTTCCATTACGATGACAGAAGCAGTTATAGACTGTCATCATGTGATTGTTGTCTGGCTTCTTTTGGTTTTTAATATTAACAGCAACGTGCCTGACGGTCTTTTCTGGAAGGTTTCCATTACGATGACAGAAGCAGTTACAGACTGTCATCATGTGATTGTTGTCTGGTTTCTTTTGGTTTTTAATATTAACAGCAACGTGCCTGACGGTCTTTTCTGGAAGGTTTCCATTACGATGACAGAAGCAGTTATAGACTGTCATCATGTGATTGTTGTCTGGTTTCTTTTGGTTTTTAATATTAACAGCAACGTGCCTGACGGTCTTTTCTGGAAGGTTTCCATTACGATGACAGAAGCAGTTATAGACTGTCATCATGTGATTGTTGTCTGGTTTCTTTTGGTTTTTAGTATTAACAGCAACGTGCCTGACGGTCTTTTCTGGAAGGTTTCCATTACGATGACAGAAGCAGTTATAGACTGTCATCATGTGATTGTTGTCTGGTTTCTTTTGGTTTTTAGTATTAACAGCAACGTGCCTGACGGTCTTTTTGTGGAAGTTTTCCATTGGGATGACAGAAACAATAATAGATCGCCATGATACTTACACCCATTAGTGAGCTTGTAAAAATGCCAATAAAGGCAGGTAGGTGATACCATAAAGTTGGATCTGTGTGTACGTACCACAGTACTATCAGAATAAAATTCTCCATAAAAACGATGGTATAATATAGAGTGACTTTGTAGCGCGTGGGTCCATCCTTCACGTTCAAGAAGCAGAAGATGTAAACCACACCAATGACCATGTTGAACAAGTACTCTTCACAATGACCCCTCTTTCCTGTCTCGTCATCACAGAAGTGAGTACGTTGGTGCATTATCCATACGGTCATAACGCCCCAATGACCTACACACACTGGTATCGTCCACAGTTTGTACTCTGATGCAAACAATGCCAGGGCAAACACACGGGCCCCGATGGTACAAAAACGCCACAGGAATTGAATAGCAGTTCCAGTTCGAGTCATGTTCTTTTTGTCTAGAACTGATCGGCGCAGAGCGCGTTGGTAGAATGCTAAGGCCCAAGATAGCTCAAAGAGTGACGACGCCACTGAGGCCACCTGCAGGCAAACTATAAAACCAATAGAGGTAGGATTATGTTAAGATATACAACGTTCACATCCGTCCGTTAATAGAGTATGGATGTCAAGTCACATATAATATGTCAAATAACACACTACAGAAAAATCCAAGTACAACAAAATAAAATACTAAGAGCATCATACACACCAGTAAACTTACACCAAATCAGTAACTTACCAACTCTTGGAAACAGACTAATAGAAATGTCATACAAATATTATTTAAAAGCAGAACACAGAAGCAAACAAACTGCATCACTATGTAAATTAGCCAGTGCACCAACAAAATATATTTCAACATACAACATATTTCAGCAATCTCAAATCACACAACAAAGTATATAAAGGACAAACCTTACGTATATAATATGTATTTCTTTTTCAGGTCTCGGGCACAGGACAGGTAAATCTTTCGGCGCCTGTCCTGTGAAAGTGGGTTTTCTCGGAACACTCTTGTTTCCCTCCACATCCAAATCTCAGGCATTGGATCTTTAGATCCCAGCCAAGGCATCATATTGCCCAGCCCTGAATCGGGTCGTTTCGCGTATATGTTCATATTTACTTTGACATCTGCTTTTCGGTATCTGGTCTGGCTGGTTTCTCCGGTGCTACCTTTGTCTCGCTCATCAATATTATGACCAACCTCATGACATCTGCTTTTCGGTATCTGGTCTGGCTGGTTTCTCCGGTGCTACCTTTGTCTCGCTCATCAATATTATGACCAACCTCATGACATCTGCTTTTCGGTATCTGGTCTGGCTGGTTTCTCCGGTGCTACCTTTGTCTCGCTCATCAATATTATGACCAACCTTATGACATCTGCTTTTCGGTATCTGGTCTGGCTGGTTTCTCCGGTGCTACCTTTGTCTCGCTCATCAATATTATGACCAACCTCATGACATCTGCTTTTCGGTATCTGGTCTGGCTGGTTTCTCCGGTGCTACCTTTGTCTCGCTCATCAATATTATGACCAACCTCACTCCTACACCCAAAACAGAGTCAAGATAAAAGAAAAACAAAACCCCCTGCTAATTTCAATAATCTTTCACGAAAGAGGACGAAGAGGAACCACAAGGTTCCTGACTATCCCAGTTGGAGAGAGAATTCTTCAGATTTCTCTAAACTAAACCCCTGCCATGTTCGTTTGTTAAGATGATTGAGAGTGAAATTTTGAGAAAAGTTAAAATGCCAGGAATGAAAAAATAGACCAATAAAATCAGTAACGTTTTCATGCCAGAATTTGATAACCGAATACTTTTATTAATTTAAAACAATATTTATTAGTTCTCTGTAACTGGATACCACATTGACATCTGAAATAGATACTTTCCACTCCTGAAATTAACAGCTTTAACATATTCTAGCAGCTCCGAGAAAATAACTTTACATGCAGCAGATAAGATTAAACGAAGTAGTGGGCTAACCAGTTTAAGCTTATGAACCCAACTCGATACCCTTGGTGGGCAGAGAACAAATAGCACATTTTTTGAAGTTAACACAAAATATTATGAACCCAACTAACCTTGAAAATATAGGTTTATCATGAACAAAATACACAGTCACTCTCTAAGACTAATGTTTTAAAGAATATTTAGAATAAATAATAAAAAAGAAACATCCTAAATTAGCTAGTTTATATGGAAATAAGATCTTGTGATACTGTTATATTATTACATGACTCAGTTTATTTGGAAATAAGGTCTCGTGATACTGTTATATTATTACATGACCCAGTTTATATGGAAATAAGGTCTTGTGATACTGTTATATTATTACATGACCCAGTTTATATGGAAATAAGGTCTTGTGATACTGTTATATTATTACATGACTCAGTTTATATAGAAATAAGGTCTTGTGATACTGTTATATTATTACATGACCCAGTGTATATGGAAATAAGATCTTGTGATACTGTTATATTATTACATGACCTAGTTTATATGGAAATAAGATCTTGTGATACTGTTATATTATTACATGACCCAGTTTATATGGAAATAAGGTTTCGTGATACTGTTATATTATTACATGACTCAGTTGATATGGAAATAAGGTCTTGTGATACTGTTATATTATTACATGACCCAGTTTATATGGAAATAAGGTTTTGTGACACTGTTATATTATTACATGACTCAGTTTATATAGAAATAAGATCTTGTGATACTGTTATATTATTACATGACCTAGTTTATATGGAAATAAGGTCTTGTGATACTGTTATATTATTACATGACTCAGTTTATATAGAAATAAGGTCTTGTGATACTGTTATATTATTACATGACCCAGTGTATATGGAAATAAGATCTTGTGATACTGTTATATTATTACATGACCTAGTTTATATGGAAATAAGATCTTGTGATACTGTTATATTATTACATGACCCAGTTTATATGGAAATAAGGTCTCGTGATACTGTTATATTATTACATGACTCAGTTGATATGGAAATAAGGTCTTGTGATACTGTTATATTATTACATGACCCAGTTTATATGGAAATAAGGTTTTGTGACACTGTTATATTATTACATGACCCAGTTTATATGGAAATAAGGTCTTGTGATACTGTTATATTATTACATGACCCAGTTTATATGGAAATAAGGTCTTGTGATACTGTTATATTATTACATGACTCAGTTTATATGGAAATAAGGTTTTGTGATACTGTTATATCATTACATGACTCAGTTTATATAGAAATAAGGTCTTGTGATACTGTTATATTATTACATGACCCAGTTTATATAGAAATATGGTCTCGTGATACTGTTATATTATTACATGACCCAGTTTATATGGAAATAAGGTTTTGTGATACTGTTATATTATTACATGACTCAGTTTATATAGAAATAAGATCTTGTGATACTGTTATATTATTACATGACCTAGTTTATATGGAAATAAGGTCTTGTGATACTGTTATATTATTACATGACTCAGTTTATATAGAAATAAGGTCTTGTGATACTGTTATATTATTACATGACCCAGTGTATATGGAAATAAGATCTTGTGATACTGTTATATTATTACATGACCTAGTTTATATGGAAATAAGATCTTGTGATACTGTTATATTATTACATGACTCAGTTGATATGGAAATAAGGTCTTGTGATACTGTTATATTATTACATGACCCAGTTTATATGGAAATAAGGTTTTGTGACACTGTTATATTATTACATGACTCAGTTTATATAGAAATAAGATCTTGTGATACTGTTATATTATTACATGACCTAGTTTATATGGAAATAAGGTTTTGTGACACTGTTATATTATTACATGACTCAGTTTATATAGAAATAAGGTCTTGTGATACTGTTATATTATTACATGACCCAGTTTATATGGAAATAAGGTCTTGTGATACTGTTATATTATTACATGACTCAGTTTATATAGAAATAAGATCTTGTGATACTGTTATATTATTACATGACCCAGTTTATATGGAAATGAGGTCTTGTGATACTGTTATATTATTACATGACTCAGTTTTTATGGAAATAAGATCTTGTGATACTGTTATATTATTACATGACCTAGTTTTTATGGAAATAAGATCTTGTGATACTGTTATATTATTACATGACCCAGTTTATATGGAAATAAGGTCTTGTGATACTGTTATATTATTACATGACTCAGTTTTTATGGAAATAAGATCTTGTGATACTGTTATATTATTACATGACCCAGTTTATATGGAAATAAGGTCTTGTGATACTGTTATATTATTACATGACCCAGTTTATATGGAAATAAGGTTTTGTGATACTGTTATATCATTACATGACTCAGTTTATATAGAAATAAGGTCTTGTGATACTGTTATATTATTACATGACCCAGTTTATATAGAAATATGGTCTCGTGATACTGTTATATTATTACATGACCCAGTTTATATGGCAATAAGGTTTTGTGATACTGTTATATTATTACATGACTCAGTTTATATAGAAATAAGATCTTGTGATACTGTTATATTATTACATGACCCAGTTTATATGGAAATAAGGTCTTGTGATACTGTTATATTATTACATGACTCAGTTTTTATGGAAATAAGATCTTGTGATACTGTTATATTATTACATGACCTAGTTTTTATGGAAATAAGATCTTGTGATACTGTTATATTATTACATGACCCAGTTTATATGGAAATAAGGTCTTGTGATACTGTTATATTATTACATGACTCAGTTTTTATGGAAATAAGATCTTGTGATACTGTTATATTATTACATGACCCAGTTTATATAGAAATATGGTCTCGTGATACTGTTATATTATTACATGACCCAGTTTATATGGAAATAAGGTCTTGTGATACTGTTATATTATTACATGACTCAGTTTTTATGGAAATAAGATCTTGTGATACTGTTATATTATTACATGACCCAGTTTATATGGAAATAAGATCTTGTGATACCGTTATATTATTACATGACCCAGTTTATATGGAAATAAGGTCTTGTGATACTGTTATATTATTACATGACTCAGTTTTTATGGAAATAAGATCTTGTGATACTGTTATATTATTACATGACCCAGTTTTTATGGAAATAAGATCTTGTGATACTGTTATATTACACCATGATTCAGTTTTTATTGTTAAAATATGAATAAATATTCAGCACACATGAAGCACTTGATTCAGTCAGTAATTAGACAGAATTAATTAACGTATCGCAGTTTGAGTAGTTTTCCTTAATAACATACAAGAAAATATTTTGATATACTTAGGTGTGATAAAACCAACAGTAACTGATAAAGTGAACAGGAGTTGAGAAAATCAACAGTAACTGATAAAGTAACAGATAAAACCAACAGTAACTGATAAAGTGAACAGGAGTTGAGAAAATCAACAGTAACTGATAAAGTAACAGACAAAATCAACAGTAACTGATAAAGTAACAGATAAAACCAACAGTAACTGATAAAGTAACAGATAAAACCAACAGTAACTGATAAAGTGAACAGGAGTTGAGAAAATCAACAGTAACTGATAAAGTAACAGACAAAATCAACAGTAACTGATAAAGTAACAGACAAAATCAACAGTAACTGATAAAGTGAACAGGAGTTGAGAAAATCAACAGTAACTGATAAAGTAACAGACAAAATCAACAGTAACTGATAAAGTGAACAGGAGTTGAGAAAATCAACAGTAACTGATAAAGTAACAGACAAAACCAACAGTAACTGATAAAGTCAACAGGAGCTGAGAAAATCAACAGTAACTGATAAAGTAACAGACAAAACCAACAGTAACTGATAAAGTTAACAGGAGTTGAGAAAATCAACAGTAACTGATAAAGTCAGTAGGAGCTGATAAAATCAATAATAACTGAGAAAAGGAACCAGTAACTTATAATATCAAGAGTAACTGACAAAACTAAGTAGTTGCGACAACTACTAACAGGAACTGGTAAACCTAGTACTAACTGATAAAACTAACAGTTACTAAAATGAACCTAATGGGAGTAAACACGGGTCAGATAGTTTATTTTTTATGAAACAACATAAATACAAAATTTTCTTATACGAATCTGAAAAACATCCAACAGAGACTTTATGAGAACAATGTAAAACTTGTTAAGGAAACTTAGCAGTCAAGGTTACCTGTAAGAAACGAAGCAGTCAAGGTTACCTGTAAGAAACGAAGCAGTCAAGGTTACCTGTAAGAAACGAAGCAGTCAAGGTTACCTGTAAGAAACGAAGCAGGCGATTCTCGTTCAGCTAAAATATAGATCTGTAACACAAGTTGAGGTGCTGATTCCATAAAACTTTCCAACAAAGCAAGAAAGGCGGTGTCTCGGTCTTCTTCAATCATCAGGTGATGATAATTGACGTCATTCAATTGCTCTACTCTGATTGGTGGTTTGTGTCCAACGTTGAAGTGCCACTCAAACTTCCTACGCTGCTTTTGTTTGTTGAACTGTCGACTTCTGAGCCCGTATTTAAGTAAGTCAACGTATCTACATGCAGAAAGATACAAAATAATTATAGTAAGAAAGGTATAGACCGTGTTCTAACACGTGAAATACATACCTGGAATTGAAGTTCCATACAATTCAATGTAGTATTTCTATAAAAAAAAATTCATAATGAAAGACCCATTATATTAAAATAATACTATAATGGTTACATTGTGTTGAAAATATTTGCTTTATAACCTCATAAAATGCCCTCTCCCCCTGGTGGTTCAGCGATAAGTTAGAAACTAAAAATAACTTTAATGGACACAGTACATTTAGCTCGTTGTGTCGCTCTTTGTTGCACAATAAACAACTTTCATCAGCGTGCCACACAAAGTATTGTAATATTTGTGTTTTCCCTGAAATTACTCATAAAATAATCTGTAACATTTTTATGTTGTAATAGAGAAATAAATGTAATACAAGCATGATACAATCTTAGTAATGTTTAGAGTTTAATAGTAAAACGTTATGTAGGTGTATTGTCAGATTGACTGCCATCTGGTGTGAAAGATCAGCGTATAAACAAAGCTGTTGTTTGTTTAGTGTAAATGAAGTGAGCTTTTGGTATTCTCCGATGAGTTCGTATTATGAGACACGAGAGAGCTTTTCATACAATGAAATATAATAACTGATACGTGTGATCCATACATAATATAATAACTGATACGTGTGATCCATACATAATATAATAACTGATACGTGTGATCCATACATAATATAATAACTGATACGTGTGATCCATACATAATATAATCACTGATACGTGTGATCCATACATAATATAATCACTGATACGTGTGATCCATACATAATTTCGGATATTAAAATAAAAATAAAAATGCGTGAGCACAAAGAAACAAATGCAGATTTTTGAATAAAACGAAACATGTAGACAACAACATGTAGGTTTAATATAGGTTTAATTGTAAAAAACTTGTTTATCCTTGGATAAACGAATTATAGTTTAGACCGTACAACACTTCACCTGTCAAGTTCAGATAAGATAACTACAATTTTCTATTTGGTAACGTCAGAATTATAGTTTAGACCGTACAACATTTCACCTGTCAAGTTCAGATAAAATAACTACAATTTTCTATTTGGTAACGTCAGAATTATAGTTTAGACCGTACAACACTTCACCTGTCAAGTTCAGATAAGATAACTACAATTTTCTATTTGGTAACGTCAGAATTATAGTTTAGACCGTACAACACTTCACCTGTCAAGTTCAGATAAAATAACTACAATTTTCTATTTGGTAATGTCAGAATTATAGTTTAGACCGTACAACATTTCACATGTCAAGTTCAGATAAAATAACTACAATTTTCTATTTGGTAACGTCAGAATTATAGTTTAGACCGTACAACACTTCACCTGTCAAGTTCAGATAAGATAACTACAATTTTCTATTTGGTAACGTCAGAATTATAGTTTAGACCGTACAACACTTCACCTGTCAAGTTCAGATAAAATAACTACAATTTTCTATTTGGTAATGTCAGAATTATAGTTTAGACCGTACAACACTTCACCTGTCAAGTTCAGATAAAATAACTACAATTTTCTATTTGGTAATGTCAGAATTATAGTTTAGACCGTACAACACTTCACCTGTCAAGTTCAGATAAGATAACTACAATTTTCTATTTGGTAATGTCAGAATTATAGTTTAGACCGTACAACACTTCACCTGTCAAGTTCAGATAAAATAACTACAATTTTCTATTTGGTAATGTCAGAATTATAGTTTAGACCGTACAACATTTCACATGTCAAGTTCAGATAAAATAACTACAATTTTCTATTTGGTAACGTCAGAATTATAGTTTAGACCGTACAACACTTCACCTGTCAAGTTC
Source organism: Tachypleus tridentatus (assembly GCF_004210375.1). NCBI lineage: Eukaryota > Metazoa > Arthropoda > Merostomata > Xiphosura > Limulidae > Tachypleus > Tachypleus tridentatus. Next base: position 1,334,900 of record NC_134830.1, on the reverse strand, counting down.
AGATAAAATAACTACAATTTTCTATTTGGTAATGTCAGAATTATAGTTTAGACCGTACAACATTTCACCTGTCAAGTTCAGATAAAATAACTACAATTTTCTATTTGGTAACGTCAGAATTATAGTTTAGACCGTACAACACTTCACCTGTCAAGTTCAGATAAAATAACTACAATTTTCTATTTGGTAACGTCAGAATTATAGTTTAGACCGTACAACACTTCACCTGTCAAGTTCAGATAAAATAACTACAATTTTCTATTTGGTAACGTCAGAATTATAGTTTAGACCGTACAACACTTCACCTGTCAAGTTCAGATAAAATAACTACAATTTTCTATTTGGTAATGTCAGAATTATAGTTTAGACCGTACAACACTTCACCTGTCAAGTTCAGATAAAATAACTACAATTTTCTATTTGGTAATGTCAGAATTATAGTTTAGACCGTACAACACTTCACCTGTCAAGTTCAGATAAGATAACTACAATTTTCTATTTGGTAATGTCAGAATTATAGTTTACACCGTACAACATTTCACATGTCAAGTTCAGATAAAATAACTACAATTTTCTATTTGGTAATGTCAGAATTATAGTTTAGACCGTACAACACTTCACCTGTCAAGTTCAGATAAGATAACTACAATTTTCTATTTGGTAATGTCAGAATTATAGTTTAGACCGTACAACACTTCACCTGTCAAGTTCAGATAAGATAACTACAATTTTCTATTTGGTAACGTCAGAATTATATTGTAGACCGTACAACATTTCACATGTCAAGTTCAGATAAAATAACTACAATTTTCTATTTGGTAACGTCAGAATTATATTGTAGACCGTACAACATTTCACCTGTCAAGTTCAGATAAAATAACTACAATTTTCTATTTGGTAACGTCAGAATTATATTGTAGACCGTACAACATTTCACCTGTCAAGTTCAGATAAAATAACTACAATTTTCTATTTGGTAACGTCAGAATTATATTGTAGACCGTACAACACTTCACCTGTCAAGTTCAGATAAAATAACTACAATTTTCTATTTGGTAACGTCAGAATTATAGTTTAGACCGTACAACACTTCACCTGTCAAGTTCAGATAAAATAACTACAATTTTCTATTTGGTAACGTCAGAATTATAGTTTAGACCGTACAACACTTCACCTGTCAAGTTCAGATAAAATAACTACAATTTTCTATTTGGTAACGTCAGAATTATATTGTAGACCGTACAACATTTCACCTGTCAAGTTCAGATAAAATAACTACAATTTTCTATTTGGTAACGTCAGAATTATATTGTAGACCGTACAACACTTCACCTGTCAAGTTCAGATAAAATAACTACAATTTTCTATTTGGTAACGTCAGAATTATAGTTTAGACCGTGCAATCGAAGGTTAAAAGCGAACAGGTTACAAGAATCTAGATAACGAAACCAAACACCTTGTATCCCATTCAACCACATAATCACATGAAGAGAAGCCACGCTATGTAAGTTTCACATATCTGTTTAATCACATGAAGAGAAGCCACGCTATGTAAGTTTCACATATCTGTTTAATCACATGAAGAGAAGCCACGCTATGTAAGTTTCACATATCTGTTTAATCACATGAAGAGAAGCCACGCTATGTAAGTTTCACATATCTGTTTAATCACATGAAGAGAAGCCACGCTATGTAAGTTTCACATATCTGTTTAATCACATGAAGGAAGCCACGCTATGTAAGTTTCACATATCTGTTTAATCACATCAAGAGAAGCCACGCTATGTAAGTTTCACATATCTGTTTAATCACATGAAGAGAAGCCACGCTATGTAAGTTTCACATATCTGTTTAATCACATGAAGAGAAGCCACGCTATGTAAGTTTCACATATCTGTTTAATCACATGAAGAGAAGCCACGCTATGTAAGTTTCACATATCTGTTTAATCACATGAAGAGAAGCCACGCTATGTAAGTTTCACATATCTGTTTAATCACATGAAGAGAAGCCACGCTATGTAAGTTTCACATATCTGTTTAATCACATGAAGGGAAGCCACGCTATGTAAGTTTCACATATCTGTTTAATCACATCAAGAGAAGCCACGCTATGTAAGTTTCACATATCTGTTTAATCACATGAAGAGAAGCCACGCTATGTAAGTTTCACATATCTGTTTAATCACATGAAGAGAAGCCACGCTATGTAAGTTTCACATATCTGTTTAATCACATGAAGAGAAGCCACGCTATGTAAGTTTCACATATCTGTTTAATCACATGAAGAGAAGCCACGCTATGTAAGTTTCACATATCTGTTTAATCACATGAAGAGAAGCCACGCTATGTAAGTTTCACATATCTGTTTAATCACATGAAGAGAAGCCACGCTATGTAAGTTTCACATATCTGTTTAATCACATCAAGAGAAGCCACGCTATGTAAGTTTCACATATCTGTTTAATCACATGAAGAGAAGCCACGCTATGTAAGTTTCACATATCTGTTTAATCATATGAAGAGAAGCCACGCTATGTAAGTTTCACATATCTGTTTAATCACATCAAGAGAAGCCACGCTATGTAAGTTTCACATATTTGTTTAATCACATTAAGAGAAGCCACGCTATGTAAGTTTCACTTAGTTGCCACAAAATCGCAAACTGGAATTTAAGGCCGTTGGCGAGTAATAAAAATGACAGTCAAATCGATTGAAGTAGATTAAAAGCTAATGATTATTTTTTACCTCTTCTCTTGGCTTTATGAATGGTTCATTAAATCCTCGAGCAGCTTTTAGTGGAATTCATCAAACTCATTATACGCGATTACATTTAAACAAGTAAGCACTTTTAAAGGAGTGTGGGTGTGGTTTATTTAGAAAAGCCACCGTGGTGTCATTACCTGGTCTTATTACTGATATTGTGGATTGTTATTATCAGGTCTTCATAACGAATTTTATGGTATTGTTCCAAAGAACGAACGAGGAATGTTTCTAATATCTGAATGTCTAAATATCATATTCAGTACAGGACATCCAACAGGGTAAACCTTCGTTATAAAAAGTGTTGCAAACATAGGTAACCAGATACTTACTGTTTACAGTTTGCTGTTTAAAAGTGTAATGATACTGTTTTATACCATTGTTGAGTTCTGTTTAAAAGTGTATTGATACTGTTTCTATACCATTGCTGAGTACTGTTTAAAAGTGTATTGATATTGTTGCTTTACCATTGCTGAGTTCTGTTTAAAAGTGTATTGATACTGTTTCTATACCATTGCTGAGTTCTGTTTAAAAGTGTATTGATACTGTTGCTGCACCATTGCTGAGTTCTGTTTAAAAGTGTATTGATACTGTTGCTGTACTATTCCTGAGTGCTGTTTAAAAGTGTATTGATACTGTTTCTATACCATTGCTGAGTTCTGTTTAAAAGTGTATTGATACTGTTTTTATTCTATTGCTGAGTTCTGTTTAAAAGTGTATTGATACTGTTGCTGTACCATTTCTGAGTGCTGTTTAAAAGTGTATTGATACTGTTTTTATACCATTGCTGAGTTCTGTTTAAAAGTGTAATGATACAGTTTCTATACCATTGCTGAGTTTTGTTTACAAGTGTATTGATAATGTATCTATGCCATTGCTGAGTTTTGTTTAAAAGTGTATTGATACTGTTTCTATACCATTGCTGAATTCTGTTTAAAAGTGTATCGATACTGTTTCTATACCACTGCTAAGTTATCTTTAAAAGTATATTGATACTGTTTCTATACCATTGCTGAGTTTTGTTTAAAAGTGTATTGATACTGTTTCTATACCATTGCTGAGTTCTGTTTAAAAGTGTATTGATACTGTTGCTGTACCATTGCTGAGTGCTGTTTAAAAGTGTATTGATACTGTTGCTGTATCATTGCTGAATTCTGTTTAAAAGTGTATCGATACTGTTTCTATACCACTGCTAAGTTCTATTTAAAAGTATATTGATACTGTTTCTATACCATTGCTGAGTTTTGTTTAAAAGTGTATTGATACTGTTTCTATACCATTGCTGAGTTCTGTTTAAAAGTGTATTGATACTGTTGCTGTACCATTGCTGAGTGCTGTTTAAAAGTGTATTGATACTGTTGCTGTATCATTGCTGAATTCTGTTTAAAAGTGTATCGATACTGTTTCTATACCATTGCTGAGTTCTGTTTAAAGTGTATTGATACTGTTTCTATACCATTGCTGATTGCTGTTTAAAAGTGTATTGATACTGTTTGTATACCATTGCTGAGTTCTCTTTAAAAGTGTATTGATACTGTTTTTATTCTATTGCTGAGTTCTGTTTAAAAGTGTAATGATACTGTTTGTATACCATTGCTGAGTTCTCTTTAAAAGTGTATTGATACTGTTTTTATTCTATTGCTGAGTTCTGTTTAAGAGTGTATTGATACTGTTGCTGTACCATTTCTGAGTGCTGTTTAAAAGTGTAATGATACTGTTTCTATACCATTGCTGAGTTTTGTTTACAAGTGTATTGACACTGTTTCTATGCCATTGCTGAGTTTTGTTTAAAAGTGTATTGATACTGTTTCTATACCATTGCTGAATTCTGTTTAAAAGTGTATCGATACTGTTTCTATACCACTGCTAAGTTCTGTTTAAAAGTATATTGATACTGTTTCTATACCATTGCTGAGTTTTGTTTAAAAGTGTATTGATACTGTTTCTATACCATTGCTGAGTTCTGTTTAAAAGTGTATTGATACTGTTGCTGTACCATTGCTGAGTGCTGTTTAAAAGTGTGTTGATACTGTTGCTGTATCATTGCTGAATTCTGTTTAAAGTGTATCGATACTGTTTCTATACCATTGCTGAGTTCTGTTTAAAGTGTATTGATACTGTTTCTATACCATTGCTGAGTTTTGTTTAAACGTGTATTGATACTGTTTCTATACCATTGCTGATTGCTGTTTAAAAGTCTATTGATACTGATTCTATACCATTGCTGATTGCTGTTTAAAAGTGTATTGATACCGTTTGTATACCATTGCCGAGTTCTCTTTAAAAGTGTATTGATACTGTTTTTATTCTATTGCTGAGTTCTGTTTAAAAGTATATTGATACTGTTTCTATACCATTGCTGAGTTTTGTTTAAAAGTGTATTGATACTGTTTCTATACCATTGCTGAGTTCTGTTTAAAAGTGTATTGATACTGTTGCTGTACCATTGCTGAGTGCTGTTTAAAAGTGTATTGATACTGTTGCTGTATCATTGCTGAATTCCGTTTAAAAGTGTATCTATAATGTTTCTATACCATTGCTGAGTTCTGTTTAAAGTGTATTGATACTGTTTCTATACCATTGCTGATTGCTGTTTAAAAGTGTATTCATACTGTTTGTATACCATTGCTGAGTTCTCTTTAAAGTGTATTGATACTCTTTTTATTCTATTGCTGAGTTCTGTTTAAAAGTGTATTGATACTGTTGCTGTATCATTGCTGAATTCTGTTTAAAAGTGTATCGATACTGTTTCTATACCATTGCTGAGTTCTGTTTAAAAGTGTATTGATACTGTTTCTATACCATTGCTGAGTTTTGTTTAAACGTGTATTGATACTGTTTCTATACCATTGCTGATTGCTGTTTAAAGTCTATTGATACTGTTTCTATACCATTGCTGAGTTGTGTTTAAAGTGTATTGATACTGTTTCGATACCATTGCTGAATTCTGTTTAAAGTGTATTGATACTGTTTCTATACCATTGCTAAGTTCTGTTTAAAAGTGTATTGATACTGTTTCTATACCATTGCTGAATTCTGTTTAAAAGTGTATTGACACTGTTGCTGTACCATTGCTGAGTTCTGTTTAAAAGTGTATTGATACTGTTGCTGTACCATTGCTGAGTTCTGTTTAAAGTGTATTGATACTGTTGCTGTACCATTGCTGAGTGCTGTTTAAGAGTGTACTGATATTGTTGCTGTACCATTGCTGAGTACTGTTTAAAGTGTATTGATACTGTTGCTGTACCATTGCTGAGTTCTGTTTAAAAGTGTATTGATACTGTTTCTATACCATTGCTGAATTCTGTTTAAAGTGTATTGATACTGTTGCTGTACCATTGCTGAGTTCTGTTTAAAAGTGTATTGATATTGTTGCTGTATCATTGCTGAATTCTGTTTAAAGTGTATCGATACTGTTTCTATACCATTGCTGAGTTCTGTTTAAAAGTGTATTGATACTGTTTCTATACCATTGCTGAGTTTTGTTTAAACGTGTATTGATACTGTTTCTATACCATTGCTGAATTCTGTTTAAAAGTGTATCGATACTGTTTCTATACCACTGCTAAGTTCTGTTTAAAAGTATATTGATACTGTTTCTATACCATTGCTGAGTTTTGTTTAAAGTGTATTGATACTGTTTCTATACCATTGCTGAGTTCTGTTTAAAAGTGTATTGATACTGTTGCTGTACCATTGCTGAGTGCTGTTTAAAAGTGTATTGATACTGTTGCTGTATCATTGCTGAATTCTGTTTAAAAGTGTATCGATACTGTTTCTGTACCATTGCTGAGTTCTGTTTAAAAGTGTATTGATACTGTTTCTATACCATTGCTGATTGCTGTTTAAAAGTGTATTGATACTGTTTGTATACCATTGCTGAGTGCTGTTTAAAAGTCTATTGATACTGATTCTATACCATTGCTGAGTTCTGTTTAAAAGTGTATTGATACTGTTTCTATACCATTGCTGATTGCTGTTTAAAAGTGTATTGATACCGTTTGTATACCATTGCTGAGTTCTCTTTAAAGTGTATTGATACTGTTTTATTCTATTGCTGAGTTCTGTTTAAAAGTATATTGATACTGTTTCTATACCATTGCTGAGTTTTGTTTAAAAGTGTATTGATACTGTTTCTATACCATTGCTGAGTTCTGTTTAAAGTGTATTGATACTGTTGCTGTACCATTGCTGAGTGCTGTTTAAAGTGTATTGATACTGTTGCTGTATCATTGCTGAATTCTGTTTAAAGTGTATCGATAATGTTTCTATACCATTGCTGAGTTCTGTTTAAAAGTGTATTGATACTGTTTCTATACCATTGCTGATTGCTGTTTAAAGTGTATTGATACTGTTTGTATACCATTGCTGAGTTCTCTTTAAAAGTGTATTGATGCTCTTTTTATTCTATTGCTGAGTTTTGTTTAAAAGTGTATTGATACTGTTGCTGTATCATTGCTGAATTCTGTTTAAAAGTGTATCGATACTGTTTCTATACCATTGCTGAGTTCTGTTTAAAAGTGTATTGATACTGTTTCTATACCATTGCTGAGTTTTGTTTAAACGTGTATTGATACTGTTTCTATACCATTGCTGATTGCTGTTTAAAAGTCTATTGATATTGTTTCTATACCATTGCTATGTTCTGTTTAAACGTGTATTGATACTGTTTCTATACCGTTGCTGAGTACTGTTTAAAAGTGTATTGATACTGTTGCTGTACCATTGCTGAGTTCTGTTTAAAAGTGTATTGATACTGTTTCTATATCATTGCTGAATTCTGTTTAAAAGTGTGTTGACACTGTTGCTGTACCATTGCTGAGTTCTGTTTAAAAGTGTATTGATATTGTTTCTATACCATTGCTAAGTTCTGTTTAAACGTGTATTGATACTGTTTCTATACCGTTGCTGAGTTCTGTTTAAAAGTGTATTGATACTGTTGCTGTACCATTGCTGAGTACTGTTTAAAAGTGTATTGATACTGGTGCTGTACCATTGCTGAGTTCTGTTTAAAAGTGTATTGATACTGTTGCTGTACCATTGCTGAGTGCTGTTTAAGAGCGTACTGATATTGTTGCTGTACCATTGCTGAGTACTGTTTAAAAGTGTATTGATACTGTTGCTGTACCATTGCTGAGTTCTGTTTAAAAGTGTATTGATACTGTTTCTATACCATTGCTGAATTCTGTTTAAAAGTGTATTGATACTCTTGCTGTACCATTGCTGAGTTCTGTTTAAAAGTGTATTGATACTGTTGCTGTATCATTGCTGAATTCTGTTTAAAAATGTATCGATACTGTTTCTATACCATTGCTGAGTTCTGTTTAAAAGTGTATTGATACTGTTTCTATACCATTGCTGAGTTTTGTTTAAACGTGTATTGATACTGTTTCTATACCATTGCTGATTGCTGTTTAAAAGTGTATTGATACTGTTTCTATACCATTGCTGATTGCTGTTTAAAAGTGTATTGATACTGTTTGTATACCATTGCTGAGTTCTGTTTAAAAGTGTGTTGACACTGTTGCTGTACCATTGTTGAGTTCTGTTTAAAAGTGTATTTATATTGTTTCTATACCATTGCTAAGTTCTGTTTAAACGTGTATTGATACTGTTTCTATACCGTTGCTGAGTTCTGTTTAAAAGTGTATTGATACTGTTGCTGTACCATTGCTGAGTTCTGTTTAAAAGTGTATTGATACTGTTGCTGTACCATTGCTGAGTGCTGTTTAAGAGTGTACTGATATTGTTGCTGTACCATTGCTGAGTGCTGTTGAAAAGTGTATTGTTACTGTCGCTGTACCATTGCTGAGTTTTGTTTAAACGTGTATTGATACTGTTTCTATACCATTGCTGAGTTCTGTTCAAGAGTGTATTGATACTGTTTCTATACCATTGCTGAGTTCTGTTTAAAAGTGTATTGATACTGTTGCTGTATCATTGCTGAGTTCTGTTTAAAAGTGTATTGATACTGTTTCTATACCATTGCTGAGTTTTGTTTAAAAGTGTATTGACACTGTTTCTATACCATTGCTGAGTTCTGTTTAAATGTGTATTGATACTGTTTCTATACCATTGCTGAATTCTGTTTAAAAGTGTATTGATACTGTTTCTATACCATTGCTGATTGCTGTTTAAAAGTCTATTGATACTGTTTCTATACCATTGCTGATTGCTGTTTAAAGTCTATTGATACTGTTTTTTATACCATTGCTGAGTTCTTTTTAAAAGTGTATTGATACTGTTTTTATTCTATTGCTGAGTTCAGTTTAAAAGTGTAATGATACTGTTTTTATACCATTGTTGAGTTTTGTTTAAAAGTGTATTGATACTGTTGCTGTACCATTGCTGAGTGCTGTTTAAAAGTGTATTGATACTGTTTCTGTACCATTGCTGAGTTCTGTTTAAAAGTGTATTGATACTGTTTCTGTACCATTGCTGAGTTCTGTTTAAAAGTGTATTGATACTGTTTCTGTACCATTGCTGAGTTCTGTTTAAAAGTGTATTGATACTGTTTCTACACCATTGCAGATTGCTGTTTAAAAGTGTATTGATACTGTTGCTGTCTGAAGTTACCCATGCTGACAGGATCAGTCTGAAGATAATCACCGTACTAATAGGACTAGTCTGAAGATAGCCGTACTGACACGATTGGTCTGAAGTTAACCGTACTGACACGATTGGATTGATATTAGCCGTACTGACACGATTGGTCTCATGTTAGCCGTACTGATACGATTGGTCTCAATTGAGCCGTACTGACACGATTGGTGTCAAGTTAGCCGTACTGATACGATTGGTCTGAAGTTAGTCGTACTGACACGATTGGTCTGAAGTTAGCCGTACTGACACGATTGGTCTGAAGTTAACCGTACTGACATGATTCAAGTCCTCATATTGTTCCAGTCTTCTTATTGCTAACTCAGATGCTAGTACACTGTATACGGGAAGTACACGTACAAATGTACAAATTTCTCAGTATGGAGAGAAACACCTTGTTCTTACTTTGACATGAATATTTGACATGACTGTGAAAACTAGTTCTCAGTTTTTATTATGTTCTTTGAAAATATCTTTATCATGTTTTATATAATACATGACCCAGCAACAGCCAGTGTGTTACTAGTGTGACGTTTGGCAAATTACGTGTGTGAGAAACCAAACAAACACAGTACCTTATCACTGGTCCCAAACAAACACAGTACCTTATCACTGGTCCCAAACAAACACAGTACCTTATCACTGGTCCCAAACAAACACAGTACCTTATCACTGGTCCCAAACAAACACAGTACCTTATCACTAGTCCCAAACAAACACAGTGCCTTATCACTGGTCCCAAACAAACACAGTGCCTTATTACTGGTCCCAAACAAACATAGTACCTTATCACTGGTCCCAAACAAACACAGTACCTTATCACTGGTCCCAAACAAACACAGTGCCTTATCACTGGTCCCAAACAAACACAGTACCTTATCACTGGTCCCAAACAAACACAGTACCTTATCACTGGTCCCAAAACAAACACAGTGCCTTATCACTGGTCCCAAACAAACACAGTGCCTTATCACTGGTCCCAAACAAACACAGTACCTTATCACTGGTCCCAAACAAACACAGTACCTTATCACTAGTACCAAACAAACACAGTGCCTTATCACTAGTCCCAAACAAACACAGTGCTTTATCACTGGTCCCAAACAAACACAGTACCTTATCACTAGTCCCAAACAAACACAGTGCCTTATCACTGGTCCCAAACAAACACAGTACCTTATCACTGGTCCCCAAACAAACACAGTACCTTATCACTGGTCCCAAACAAACACAGTACCTTATCACTGGTCCCAAACAAACACAGTACCTTATCACTGGTCCCAAACAAACACAGTGCCTTATCACTGGTCCCAAACAAACACAGTGCCTTATCACTGGTCCCAAACAAACACAGTACCTTATCACTGGTCCCAAACAAACACAGTACCTTATCACTGGTACCAAACAAACACAGTGCCTTATCACTGGTCCCAAACAAACACAGTGCCTTATCACTGGTCCCAAACAAACACAGTACCTTATCACTGGTCCCAAACAAACACAGTACCTTATCACTGGTCCCAAACAAACACAGTACCTTATCACTGGTCCCAAACAAACACAGTACCTTATCACTGGTCCCAAACAAACACAGTACCTTATCACTGGTTCCAAACAAACACAGTACCTTATCACTGGTCCCAAACAAACACAGTGCCTTATCACTAGTCCCAAACAAACACAGTGCCTTATCACTGGTCCCAAACAAACACAGTACCTTATCACTGGTCCCAAACAAACACAGTGCCTTATCACTGGTCCCAAACAAACACAGTACCTTATCACTGGTCCCAAACAAACACAGTACCTTATCACTGGTCCCAAACAAACACAGTACCTTATCACTGGTCCCAAACAAACACAGTACCTTATCACTGGTACCAAACAAACACAGTGCCTTATCACTAGTCCCAAACAAACACAGTGCCTTATCACTGGTCCCAAACAAACACAGTACCTTATCACTGGTCCCAAACAAACACAGTACCTTATCACTAGTCCCAAACAAACACAGTGCCTTATCACTGGTCCCAAACAAACACAGTACCTTATCACTGGTCCCAAACAAACACAGTACCTTATTACTGGTCCCAAACAAACACAGTACCTTATCACTGGTCCCAAACAAACACAGTACCTTATCACTGGTCCCAAACAAACACAGTACCTTATCACTGGTCCCAAACAAACACAGTACCTTATCACTGGTCCCAAACAAACACAGTACCTTATCATTTGTTCCAAACAAACACAGTACCTTATCACTGGTCCCAAACAAACACAGTACCTTATCACTGGTCCCAAACAAACACAGTACCTTATCATTTGTTCCAAACAAACACAGTACCTTATCACTGGTCCCAAACAAACACAGTACCTTATCATTTGTTCCAAACAAACACAGTACCTTATCACTGGTCCCAACAGGAGGACGTGGAAGAAAATTCGAACCGTCCAGTCTAGTTTCGACAAATTAGGCTTAGACAACGTCCGCGACGTCAGCTTCTTCTCCTGGGCATCTTGCAAATACCACCGGATGCTAAAGACATTGACCGTTAAAACAGGAACTACTGTGGTTGTTGCTGTGAAACCAAACCACCAAAGGTTGTTTTCCATGAAGAGCAGATAACAGACTGCCACATCAGTTCCAATATTAATAACGTACGATACAATACACACGAAAGTAGCTATGGCACTGAAGACTGTGAAGTGGTCTTTCTCGTTCCACGTGGTGGGATACACAGACTGAAGAGAGAACATCTCTTCAGGATTTTCATGGTCCAGCATGATGGTCTCAATCTGGACTCCCTCGGGATCATTGGACAAGTTAGAGTCCCGTCTGTCGTGTTGTCCTTTGTCTGACTGGCCACGTCTGACATAATGGAGGTCAGCTAACTGGTCACCTTCATTAACAGCAACCATTGGATGTCTCTCCACTGTGAAAAGAAATGTCAGGTTTTCGTAATTTTGAGCCAATGAATTACTTTGTCAAAACGCATTTAAAACATTTACTTTAAAATAACCATCAATATAAAACTGTTTACACAGGCTCACCTACAAATTGTAAACACACTAAACCATCTATATAAAACTGTTTACACAGACTCACCTACAAATTGTAAACACACTAAACCATCTATATAAAACTGTTTACACAGACTCACCTACAAATTGTAAACACACTTATCTACCAGTTGTGCCAAAATATCAAACATATTAAACAATGTCACAATAGTTACTGTGCAGTCTTTGTAAAAAATAATAGTTACAGTACAGTTCTTGTATATGGTAATAGTTACAGTACAGTCCTATTATAAGGTAACAGTTACAGTACAGTTCTTGTATAATGTAATAGTTACAGTACAGTTCTTGTATAAAGTAATAGTTACAGTACAGTTCTTGTATAAAGTAATAGTTACAGTACAGTACTTGTATAAGATAATAGTTACAGTACAGTTCTTGTATAATGTAATAGTTACAGTACAGTTCTTGTATAAGGTAATAGTTACAGTACAGTTCTTGTATAAGGTAATAGTTACAGTACAGTTCTTGTATAATGTAATAGTTACAGTACAGTTCTTGTATAAGGTAATAGTTACAGTACAGTTTTTGTATAATGTAATAGTTACAGTACAGTTCTTGTATAACGTAATAGTTACAGTACAGTTCTTGTATAACGTAATAGTTACAGTACATTTCTTGTATAATGTAATAATTACAGTACAGTTCTTGTATAAGGTAATAGTTACAGTACAGTTCTTGTATAATGTAATAGTTACAGTACAGTTCTTGTATACGGTAATAGTTACAGTACAGTTCTTGTATAAAGTAATAGTTACAGTACAGTTCTTGTATAATGTAATAGTGGCAGTACATTTCTTGTATAATGTAATAATTACAGTACAGTTCTTGTATAAGGTAATAGTTACAGTACAGTTCTTGTATAATGTAATAGTTACAGTACAGTTCTTGTATACGGTAATAGTTACAGTACAGTTCTTGTATAAAGTAATAGTTACAGTACAGTTCTTGTATAATGTAATAGTTACAGTACAGTTCTTGTATAAGGTAACAGTTACAGTACAGTTCTTGTATAATGTAATAGTTATTGTACAGTTCTTGTATAAGGTAATAGTTACAGTACAGTTCTTGTATAATGTAATAGTTACAGTACAGTTCTTGTATAAGGTAATAGTTACAGTACAGTCCTATGATAATGTAATAGTAACAGTACAGTTCTTGTATAATGTAATAGTTACAGTACAGTCCTATGATAATGTAATAGTTACAGTACAGTTCTTGTATAAGGTAATACTTACAGTACAGTCCTATTATACTGTAATAGTTACAGTACAGTTCTTGTATAATGTAATAGTTACAGTACAGATCTTGTATAATGTAATAGTTACAGTACAGATCTTGTATAATGTAATAGCTACAGTACAGTTTCATTATAATGTAATAGTTATAGTACATTTCTTGTATAATGTAATAATTACAGTACATTTCTTGTATAATGTAATAGTTACAGTACAGTTCTTGTATAATGTAATAATTACAGTACATTTCTTGTATAAGGTAATAGTTACACTACAGTTCTTGTATAAGGTAATAGTTACAGTACAGTTCTTGTATAATGTAATAGTTACAGTACAGTTCTTGTATAATGTAATAGTTACACTACAGTTCTTGTATAAGGTAATAGTTATAGTACAGTTCTTGTATAATGTAATAGTTACAGTACAGTTCTTGTATAATGTAATAGTTACAGTACAGTTCTTGTATAATGTAATAGTTACAGTACAGTTCTTGTATAAGGTAATAGTTACAGTACAGTTCTTGTATAAGGTAATAGTTACAGTACAGTTCTTGTATAATGTAATAGTTACAGTACAGTTCTTGTATAATGTAATAGTTACAGTATAGTTCTCGTATAAGGTAATAGTTACAGTACATTTCTTGTGTAAGGTAATAGTTACAATTACAGTTCTTGTATAATGTAATAGTTACAGTACAGTTCTTGTATAATGTAATAGTTACAGTATAGTTCTTGTATAAGGTTATAGTTACAGTACAGTTCTTGTATAATGTAATAGTTACAGTACAGTTCTTGTATAATGTAATAGTTACAGTATAGTTCTCGTATAAGGTAATAGTTACAGTACATTTCTTGTGTAAGGTAATAGTTACAGTACAGTTCTTGTTTAATGTAATAGTTACAGTATAGTTCTCGTATAAGGTAATAGTTACAGTACATTTCTTGTGTAAGGTAATAGTTACAGTACAGTTCTTGTATAATGTAATAGTTACAGTACAGTTCTTGTATAATGTAATAGTTACAGTATAGTTCTTGTATAAGGTTATAGTTACAGTACAGTTCTTGTATAAGGTAATAGTTACAGTACAGTTCTTGTATAATGTAATAGTTACAGTACAGTTCTTGTGTAAGGTAATAGTTACAGTACAGTTCTTGTATAATGTAATAGTTACAATTACAGTTCTTGTATAAGGTAATAGTTACAGTACAGTTCTTGTATAATGTAATAGTTACAGTACAGTTCTTGTGTAAGGTAATAGTTACAGTACAGTTCTTGTATAATGTAATAGTTACAGTACAGTTCTTGTATAAGGTAATAGTTACAGTACAGTTCTTGTATATGGTAATAGTTACAGTACAGTTCTTGTATAAGGTAATAGTTACAGTACAGTTCTTGTATATGGTAATAGTTACAGCACAGTTCTTGTATAATGTAATAGTTACAGTACAGTTCTTGTATATGGTAATAGTTACAGTACAGTTCTGGTATAAGGTAATAGTTACAGTACAGTTCTTGTATATGGTAATAGTTACAGTACAGTTCTTGTATAAGGTAATAGTTACAGTACAGTTCTTGTATAAGGTAATAGTTACAGTACAGTTCTTGTATAATGTAATAGTTACAGTACAGTTCTTGTATATGGTAATAGTTACAGCACAGTTCTTGTATAAGGTAATAGTTACAGTACAATTCTTGTATAAGGTAATAGTTTCAGTACAGTCCTATGATAATGTAATAGTTACAGTACAGTTCTTGTATAAGGTAATAGTTACAGTACAGTTCTTGTATAATGTAATAGTTACAGTACAGTTCTTGTATAATGTAATAGTTACAGTATAGTTCTCGTATAAGGTAATAGTTACAGTACATTTCTTGTGTAAGGTAATAGTTACAGTACAGTTCTTGTTTAATGTAATAGTTACAGTATAGTTCTCGTATAAGGTAATAGTTACAGTACATTTCTTGTGTAAGGTAATAGTTACAGTACAGTTCTTGTATAATGTAATAGTTACAGTACAGTTCTTGTATAATGTAATAGTTACAGTATAGTTCTTGTATAAGGTTATAGTTACAGTACAGTTCTTGTATAAGGTAATAGTTACAGTACAGTTCTTGTATAATGTAATAGTTACAGTACAGTTCTTGTGTAAGGTAATAGTTACAGTACAGTTCTTGTATAATGTAATAGTTACAGTACAGTTCTTGTATAAGGTAATAGTTACAGTACAGTTCTTGTATAATGTAATAGTTACAGTACAGTTCTTGTATAATGTAATAGTTACAGTACAGTTCTTGTATATGGTAATAGTTACAGTACAGTTCTTGTATATGGTAATAGTTACAGCACAGTTCTTGTATAATGTAATAGTTACAGTACAGTTCTTGTATATGGTAATAGTTACAGTACAGTTCTGGTATAAGGTAATAGTTACAGTACAGTTCTTGTATATGGTAATAGTTACAGTACAGTTCTTGTATAAGGTAATAGTTACAGTACAGTTCTTGTATAAGGTAATAGTTACAGTACAGTTCTTGTATAATGTAATAGTTACAGTACAGTTCTTGTATATGGTAATAGTTACAGCACAGTTCTTGTATAAGGTAATAGTTACAGTACAATTCTTGTATAAGGTAATAGTTTCAGTACAGTCCTATGATAATGTAATAGTTACAGTACAGTTCTTGTATAAGGTAATAGTTACAGTACAGTTCTTGTATAATGTAATAGTTACAGTACAATTCTTGTATAATGTAATAGTTACAGTACAGTTTTTGTATAAGGTAATAGTTACAGTACATTTCTTGTATATGGTAATAGTTACAGTACAGTTCTTGTTGGTATTAATACTGTACCAACTGTGTCGTGTTAGTTATTTCTCTTTGCTATTTGCTCTTTATGGTTGAAAATATTGTTAAAATGCTTTAGCAGCTGTCTGTCACCGTTTAAATGTGTTTTCGATGTTTGTGAATATATGGAAACCCCTTTTGACTATAAACGAGTAGACCCTCATTTAAGAGACGCAAAAATCGTGATATGTAACTTATGTGTGGAGAAATAAATTCACGTGATAGTACATATGTAAAAAGTGTTTTAAACTGACAAATACGGTTAATTACGAAAACTCGAGGACACATAAAAGTTAGATACATTCTCACTGAACTGTAAAAATGTTGCGGTTTGACAATTAGGGCACGTGACTAGAGTTTGTTTTACACAGATATGGCAACTTAAGGTACGTGAGGTTCTGGTTCCTTAGAATATCCTTTCAGTTGAGTGGTTTCTGAGAAAAATGATGCAATAAACCTATATTGAATTTCTCGAAACTTCGTCTCACGTTAAGGAGTCGCACGTATAATAATGTGAAACAAGGCTTAACATAAGTTTGGTTTGTATTGAATTTCGCGCAAAGCTACATGAGGGCTATCTGTGCTAGCCGTCCCTAATTTTGCAGTGTAAGACTACAGGGAAGGCAACTTTTGGACTACTCTTTTACCAACGAAGAATTGGATTGACCGTCATATTACAGTGATCCCTAGGATGAATGGGCGAGCGTGTTTGGTGTGACCCTAAATTGTTTGTTATTTGGGGCTCTATAATAACTGTACAATCAACTTTGGTTGTAAGTAGTTCCAACACAATGATTTGAAGCGGTGAAAAAAAACATTGTTTATTCTGAAAGTTGTAATTTGACATCGTAATATGATGTAATTTGTTAACGAACCTAGGATTTTATACTATTTATGTAAATGGGGGGGGGGTGCTATGTGCATATCTGGTTTTCTTTTGGTGATTCAATAATTTCTAAAACTTCGCCTTCTGATATACGATCTCCGTGATGCAATATTGTAGGGTTAGGGTTAGGTTAGGGTTACAAACATGCTAGAAAGTTTAAGATAGATCGGTTTTATATTACTTTTATTTTAAATTTTCAACAACATCTGAATATCCAAAACCATTGGTACGCCACAACTTAACTGCTTACTGTATGGTTGAATATCGTTTGACTGTGTTTGTTTACTATAAACAACCTGACCGTCTAATATGTGATCGAATGTCATTGTTTATTATATACAGCTTGACCGTCTTCTATATGGTCGAATGTCATTGTTTATTACAAACAACTTGACCGTCTCCAATATGGTTGAATGTCATTGTTTATTATAAACAACTTGACGGTCTACTATATGGTAAATGTTATTGTTTACTGTAAACAACCTGACAGTCTACTATATGGTCGAATGTCATTATCTACTATAAACAACCAGACCGTATACTATATTGTTAAATGTCATTGTTTATTATAAACAAGTTGACCGTCTACTATATGGTCGAATATCATTGTTTACTGTAAACAGCTTGACCGTCTCCTATATGGTCGAATATCATTGTTTACTGTAAACAGCTTGACCGTCTCCTATATGGTCGAATATCATTGTTTATTATAAACATCTTAACCGTCTACTATATGGTAAATGTTATTGTTTACTGTAAACAACCTGACAGTCTACTATATGGTCGAATGTCATTATCTACTATAAACAACCAGACCGTATACTATATTGTTAAATGTCATTGTTTATTATAAACAAGTTGACCGTCTACTATATGGTCGAATATCATTGTTTACTGTAAACAGCTTGACCGTCTCCTATATGGTCGAATATCATTGTTTACTGTAAACAGCTTGACCGTCTCCTATATGGTCGAATATCATTGTTTATTATAAACATCTTAACCGTCTACTATATGGTCGAATATCATTGTTTACTGTAAACAGCTTGACCGTCTCCTATATGGTCGAATATCATTGTTTATTATAAACAACTTGACCGTCTACTATATGGTCGAATATCATTGTTTACTCTAAACAGCTTGACCGTCTCCTATATGGTCGAATATCATTGTTTATTATAAACAACTTGACCGTCTACTATATGGTCGAATATCATTGTTTACTGTAAACAGCTTGACCGTCTCCTATATGGTCGAATATCATTGTTTATTATAAACAACTTGACCGTCTACTATATGGTCGAATATCATTGTTTATTATAAACAACTTGACCATCTCCTGTGTGGTCGAATATCATTGTTTACTATAAACAACGTGACCGTCTCCTGTACATTGTCCAAACATTCATCTCCAGTACTGTACTTTTAACTGTATTTCTCTATCTTTTATACCACGTTCATGTGTTTCGTCAGTTGTTTGTGTAATAGCGACGTAACTTGGTTTCATGATTTTATAAGCTGTTTACTAAGAACAAAATCTCGTCAATACTTACTCAGTTCTCTCATGGTGCTGGTTATTGTCCTCCAGTCCACGTGAACACCATACTCTAATCTATATCAGGACCAAACAGTGACTGACTATCACGTCAAGTAGTGCCTGGATATGCTATAACTATAGCATCGATCAGGACGTTTATCCCACGATAGAGGGCGTTCACTCTTCTGTTCCGTCTTAATACACGCATAGTTTCACAGTTTCTTGGTTATATATGCAGGTCTTACTGATTCATTATTTAGTGACTAATCCATGACATGTAACGTACGTATCTAGCAGATATCTGTGTAATAAGAACGGGCGACCGTTTCGTCATATCAATTATTGTGTCACACATGAGTATAACTACAGCGAAATCAATACTAGAAGTACACATCAGTTACAGGTATCATAGAAACGTCCAAGTGTTTATTATGTATGTTTATACCTATGAAAATGAATAAATATAGTTTAGGGAAGAAGCGGTCTAAGTTATAAAATAGTCACTGATACCATATCCCATGTAACACTGAAAATAACACCAGAAAATAGTTTAAGTTGTTTGTTTGTTTGTTTTGAATTTCGTGCAAAGCTACACGAGGGCTATCTGTGCTATCCGTCTCTAATTTCGTAGTGCAAGACTAGAGGGAAAACAGCCAGTCATCAACACCCATCGCCAACTCTTGGGCTACTCTTTTATCAACGAACAGTGGGATTGACTGGAAATTATAACACCCCTACGGCTGAAAGGGCGAAGATGTTTGGTGTGACAGGGATTCGGACCTGCGATACCCTCGGATTACGAGTGGAGTTCCTTAACCATCTGGCCGTGCCGGGCCTAACTGGCAAGGAATAAAAACTGTAGAAAATATGGATTAGTTTCTTGGGCTGTCAGAACACAACAGAAACTGTCTTGTTCGTATAAAAACAACCCCTAGTCAGGTGTGTTTCACTTGTTAGTATAAAAACCTCTAGTCAGGTGTGTTTCACTTGTTAGTATAAATACAACCCCTAGTCAGGTGTGTTTCACTTGTTAGTATAAAAACAACCCCAAGTCAGGTGTGTTTCACTTGTTAGTATAAAAACAACCTCTAGTCAGGTGTATTTCACTTGTTAGTATAAAAAGAACCCCTAGTGAGGTGTGTTTCACTTGTTAGTATAACATCGGTTAACTGCGAATTGTTTAATTGTCAACGAGAACATCTTCTCGACAGGTTAACTTCCTAAAAAGACATTTTCTTAACAGGTTAATTGTCTACAAAAACATATCCGAGACAATAACCAGAGAGACTCATAACTGTAATAGAAAACGAAGTGAATACACTTATTTTGTTCTTTTGAAGTTAAGAGCTACACGATGGGCTACCAATGGTCATTTTGAGAGCATATAATATTAAAAACATGCTTTCTACACCAGGTGTAGGAGGGATGTGCAGTGTACAGAAAGGTCAGTGAAACATTTAATAAAAAGTGACAGTACTGTTGGTAAGCACCCATTGGACGTAGATGCACCCTGTAGTTTGTGGTTACGGATGCGCTGTAACAGCGAAGGTTGACACTCAGTATTTGATCAAACTGACTATTTTCCCCTTTGGTCTATTAGTCTAAAATTAGGGACGACAGACGTCCTTGTGTAGCTTTTGGTGTATTCTGAAACAAACACAATAAAACATTATAGTTTGAACTTGAGACAAGAAACTTTAAGGAAAGTGACCAAGGGTTCATGTGAGTTTCAGTGACTGATTTGGTTGTTCTTTAGCACAAATTGCACGGTAGGCTTCCTGTGTTTTGCTTATCGCTGGTATCGAAACCTGATTTTTACCGTTGAGCCACATCGGGGCGACATGAGAGAGCAACACTATATTCAGATCGAGTTTTTCTTGTCATTATACCTATTAAAGACAAAACGTCTAATGAAAGTTCAATTCTTAGTTTTTTTTATATTTAACTTCGTAACAGCACAACTTCATTTCCTTTCTGGAGATGACATTTTTGTTTATGGTCATTAAACATGCTGACCTATTCTATGGCTTTTGGCCATAATTTAACAGCCCTCGGCAAAAAATAGTCAGGACCACAACTTTACAAAGTGTTGCTGATATCTGAGACACAGATGATGTACAGGTATGTCTTTACTCAGACTAGATCATAAATGATCCAACCAGCACGTTTAGTGTGTTTCACGACTGAAAGTTCTGTTTGGTCTTCTCTTTATCACATATACTTATGTTTACTGAAGGACTGTTGTCTTATTACACAAGTGATATAAGAATCTTAAAAGGAATGTATTAGTGTGAGTTTCGACCGTTAGGAATCTTCCCACATCTAATGTTAGGGTAAAATTATGTTACCTGATTTTTAGATTTACAGCTGTTTTGTTTGATTGTTAGTTGACAAGAGGTTTGGGGTTGAGATGTTTTAATACGTCAAGAAATTGTTATGATGTAATTTACATTTTTCCTGATGTTTTGTTTTGGACATCCGTTCTTATGGTTATGTTGACCAACTTCCTTCCCTTTACCTTTTGTTGATGGTAGGGCATTATAATGTGATGGTTAATCCTACTCCCTGATAATAAAACAGTAGCTTAAGAGTATGGCGGTGGGTTCTGTTGACCAGTTGTTTCCTCTTGCCGACACTGCTAAATTAGGAACAGTTAGTACAGATAGCCCTTGAATAATCCGTGAAATTCAAAAATAATCTCTTCCCTTTATTTCACATACTGGATAACACATATCTGGATCATAGGAATATATCACATGCTGGATAACACATATCTGGATCATAGGAATATATCACATGCTGGATAACACATATGTGGATCATAGGAATATAAATTTTTATCAATCAACAAGAAACACTTTAATAACCAAGTCGAATTTCAGATTGATTGTTTTTTTTTTTTATCAGAAAACAACTTTTAATATTTACTATTAGCGTCTTGCTGTTCATGGACTTCGTATTAAAACTTGAAATGTAACCCATCGGTTACGTATCTTGTGTTCGTAAAATACAGGGTGAACCAAAAGTGTTTGTACAGTCGTTTCACACAATTTAAACTCTATTTTCTAATTCTGAAACAAAAAAGGTTTTTGTTTTAACTAAACTGGTTTTACTTTGTAACATTCTTCAGTAAAATATCAACAAATAATAACATCCAGTTTTTGTAGTCAGATCAACATTAATCAGTAAACTCGAGGAAACGGTCTCACGAGGGCTATTTACTTTATAACTTATTATTCAAATAGATCCATTTAAGTGAAAATCGTTTTGAAAACACGAACGAATCTAATAAAACTTAATGTATACATAGTTTATTAAACACTTACAAGTGGGGATGATAGGGGTTGTAGTACCCTATCTAGCGAAGTCCCTTGACTGAAACAATCAAATCAATGACAGTTGTGACCTCTGGAGAGTAAGTTAAGAATTCTTGAAAAGGTTGTTTTTTGTTTTGAATTTTGCACAAAGCTACACGAGGGTTATCTGTCCCTAATTTAGTATTGTAACAATTCTTGAGCTATTTTTTTACCAACGAATACTGGGATTAACCATAACTTTATAACGCCCCCACGATTTCAGGGCGAGCATGTTTGGTATGGCGGGACTTAAAACTCGCGACACTCCGATTATGAGTCCAGCGCCCGAACCACCCGGCCAAGTCGCGCCACTGCTGAAAGAGGAACCAGAATATATGACCAAGAGTCCCTTTCTGGTGAAAGACCCGAAACAAAATAAAGACATACTTTCTATTGGAGGTGCACTTTTACTTGTAATATACATTTGTTTGTTTCTTCATTCTGTTCATCACTCACAAGCTTATCAGTATAATATACAGTTTAATATTTACTGATAAAATATCCCGTGTAGGGTTCAAATGCCCCTCAAGGTTAACAAAGGACTCAACGTGCCGATTAGGTTCAATATTATTTCCAATTGTTTTTAAAGCAGCTCCAGAGTATTGGCGCCATATTTGGTCCCTGTGGCCTGCGAGTGGAACTACGATCACCAATGAACAAACCAGAAAACATGATAAAAAAACAATAAAGGCATATTGATAAATATTTCTTACTGGCTGATCATAGCAAGCTACCAACCTCAGAAGTAATAACTAATCCAGTAATTAATGTAACAATATACTGGTCTAATTTGGAGTATTTAGTGTCGGTAAACACGTATTTACAATGGCTAAAAAACTATGGTAATATTATAATACTTTATTTTACGTAAGACTAGAGAATATAGTAAAATAGGTAAAATAATTATTGAAACCAAATGTTTACCGATATTATCATAATATAATATATATTATTTTTTGACCAAGAATTATCCAATTCTTCTTATTTTCTTTAGTATTCGTAAGATAATTAAAAAAAAGTTTAGTTTTTATTAAACTGTGCGTCTCCCTGATGCTGGCCGGCATGGCTAGGTGGGTTAAGGCGTGCGACTCGTAATCCGAGGGTTGCGAGTTCGAATCCCCGTCGCACAAAACATGCTCGCCCTTTCAGCTGTGGGGGGATTATAATGTGACCTGTCAATCCCACTATTCGTTGGTAAAAGAGTAGCCCAAGAGTTGGCGGTGGGTGGTGATGACTAGCTGCCTTCTATCTTGTCTGAGACTACTGAATTAGGGACGGCTAGCACAGATAGCCCTCGAGTAGCTTTGTGCGAAATTCAAAAACAAACAAACATGCTATCTTTGCGCCCTCTAGTGTTAATAAAACTTGAATCGATTTACTGTCAGAAAACTTTTGTTATTTACTTCTCCGATTTCTTTTATCATATTCTAATATTTCATAGATGCAACAAAGTTGTCGGATTTATTTAATTTGTTATTTTAAATCTGAATATTTGGTGATATTATTTACACATTAACTTTGAAAATATGTGCTAGTTTTCCCTCAGTAAGACCCACACTTCATTTTTCTCGATATTTGTGCAGGCGTTGACGTTATATGAATCATTTAAACTACGAAATCGCTAATCGACCGATGTCCTGCTCGACGAGCATTCAAAGTAGGCTTAACTCAATTTCAGTCGATTTAGTATTCGCAGCTTGGTGTGAGATGTTATCAAAGTATCTACAATATTTTTCTAGAAATCACGTTAACTGCAGACACTGTGTTACACATTTCGTCTGATTTTTTTCCACAGCGAATTCAAAATCGGAGACGTGGAAAGACGCCATCTTGGATTTATCTGTTGTCACTATCGGACAGGAGACAGACGATGGATCTATGACACCGTTTTTACGCACCCGTGATTTTCAATCCGCGGGAGACAAATTAAGTGTAATGTTATAAAAAACAAGCTAATATTTACGTGATTTATATCACAAACATTAGGCTCATTGGTTTCCTTTGCTTCGCCATCTTTCAGCATTCCATTCGTTATTTAACTACGAAACGTCTTGATAAAAACGTGATAGAAACTATAAATGAAATGAATACGCCATCATATAAAGATCAGGTAAAGGTTTTTTTTTTTTTACTTTTAAAATTTATTGGGCTGAGTGTTGAGTGTGACATAATGTGAATTTTCGGGTCCAAGGATCGAGTCCCTTTGCTACAAACTGTATAACACGATTTGAGACCGTAGATGCAGTATAAGTCAAAGCCACTATTTGATTAGAGTGATCCAAGGGGGGAGTACTTTTCTCTGACTACTTGTCTTCTAATATTTCAAAAGTAGTGACGGATAACGCAGATAGCTCTTGTGTAGCTTTGGAAAGACGTTACACTGTTACCGTCTCTTCATGTGGAGAAAATTTTGTTCGAGGTATGAATTTCATCGTGTTGATATAAATAAAAACAATTATCCAACAAAAATAAAACAATCTGGACTGCACTTTTCCTCTTTGTATAGTTATCTAAAAACCAGATATCATCGAGAATTAATCTCATCCAAGTTCATACGTAGAGTGATATGTTAATTTTTATTTATTATAGTGGCTACATATGAATATTGTTTTTGAATGCGTGTTGTAAAATATAACATTATAACGGTAAATATCTCTTCTTAAATCGAAGAAAACAGACATTCAAATACTAGTTTTATGGAGAATAAGAACATGAGATATAAATCAACTTGGGTTGGTTTACAACTTCGAATCTCTACATGAGATATAAATCAACTTGGGTTGGTTTACAACTTCGAATCTCTACATGAGATATAAATCAACTTGGGTTGGTTTACAACTTCGAATCTCTACATGAGATATAAATCAATTTGGGCTGGTTTACAACTTCGAATCTCTACATGAGATATAAATCAATTTGGGTTGGTTTACAACTTCGAATATCTACATGAGATATAAATCAATTTGGGTTAGTTTACAACTTCGAATATCTACATGAGATATAAATCAATTTCGGTTGGTTTACAACTTCGAATCTCTACATGAGATATAAATCAACTTGGGTTGGTTTACAACTTCGAATCTCTATATGAGATATAAATCAACTTGAGTTGGTTTACAACTTCGAATCTCTACATGAGATATAAATCAACTTGGGTTGGTTTACAACTTTGAATCTCTACATGAGATATAAATCAACTTGAGTTGGTTTACAACTTCGAATCTCTACATGAGATATAAATCAACTTGGGTTGGTTTACAACTTCGAATCTCTACATGAGATATAAATCAATTTGGGTTGGTTTACAACTTCGAATCTCTACATGAGATATAAATCAATTTGGGTTGGTTTACAGCTTCGAATCTCTACATGAGATATAAATCAATTTGGGTTGGTTTACAACTTCGAATCTCTACATGAGATATAAATCAATTTGGGTTGGTTTACAACTTCGAATCTCTACATGAGATATAAATCAATTTCGGTTGGTTTACAACTTCGAATATCTACATGTGTGAAGAAGATAATAATTTCTCATTGGGTTTTTCCACTTAAAAAATTGTTCTCGTTTTCCATTTCAAGATTGTGTCATTTGTTTTCTATTCAAGTGTATTATGTTATTTTTTCGCCTCTGTGTTCGTATTTTGTTTCCTGTAATAAATCACTAGATTTTAAAATCTATCGAATATTTTTTATTTTTTTGAATTTCCAATATTTCTTCTCCATTGTTTCATTGTTCCATCGTTCCCTCTCAAAAGTGTTCCTGTTGTTTGGTTTTCAGTCTGATCATTGTTCGTCTGTTTTCTTTTTTTTAGGCTTTTTCTTCTTCGTTTTGTTTTGTTACTTCTTTTGTTTTTTCATCTTTTCAATATTTATTGGCTTCTTTATTTGTTTCGTTGTCATGGTTTACAGACATCTTGTTTTCCTAGTTTTATTAATAATCACTTGGTTTTTCTACCTCATCTATTGCTTCTCATTCCACTGTTAGTTTTACCGGATTTATTCTCTCTTTGCACTATTTTTAGATTCTTTATTTGTTCTGATGATTGGACCTTTTTCTTGTCTTTATCTTAACCTCTAGAATTGTTTGTTTGTTTTCTGAAGTCCACAGAATTCATAAGCACGTATTCAGTTTGTTCTTGTTTAAAACAAATAATTCATGGATTTCCTTGCATTCTCTTTAAATTCGATTTGTTTTCATGAACTGTTTCAGTTCATCCTTTCTCTTTCTCCCTCCAAACATATAGAATTTTCTCTTTCACTAAAATTTGTTATTATGTAGTATCACCAGTCTATTAAGTGTCAACAAACGTTAAAGACTGTCATTCTATAGTCCAGTTTATATAAGCAGGTTAAAGCTTTATATATATGTATATATAAATAAATAGAAGGATAAGCTACATTTTTGGAACCAGATATTAGCCTAAAGACACAAGAAAATTAGTTTTGACGCTAACAGTCTTTCCCAGTCTTCTCATGAAAGTTTCGAAACTAGTTTCATAGTCTTTGTACAGCGTAAAGTCTGCGGATTTACAAATTTAAACTCAAGTTTTCGATTCCCCTCGGTGGGCTAAGCAGATAGCCCGATGTGGCTTTGCTATAAGAAAAACACACATTAATTCTTGCAATGAACGGTTCTCACTTGTTGCAGACAGCAGGAGTACCAGAAACTTTGGAAAACATGCAGCTCGAGTTCCTGCGCGTCCCAGAGGATCAGTAGATTTGCGATACTTGTCTTAATTAGTAAACAGTTGTTTGGCTCTTGAACGTTGGTTAACGTGGTATTGGAAGCTTATAAAATCCAGATTGTCAGTACGAGGAAGCTGTAAAAACTCATATAAATTGTTTTCTTGTTCTTAAACCTTCCATTTTATTTTCCTGTTTATCTCACCTTGGTATTCCTTCAATTATGAAAACAACTCCTAAAGCAGGACATGGAGAAATCTATCAAACTGTTAGCCCATTCATTGAACATTACAAATGAACATTCAGTATTGTGCACCAAGATAGTTACATATATAGTCGTTTGTTACGACCGCAACAAACGTTTAGTTTATGTTACGACTGTAAAAGTGGTCTATTCGTATAACTGTAGAGTTGTATTTTAAACATTCGACACGGAAACGTTTCAAATAGAATTTTAGAAACAAAGTTTATTAGAACAAAAACGAAACTCTTATTACACAGTTAACTTTCATTGTTTCTATGAACATGTTCATACGAACGTGTATCACTTAGTTCATTTTTTGTGTTACTGAAACAGCTGTATCCGTTAGTATAGAGTCCCACCTTATACTAACTCAAGGCTGAGAAATCTTTATGTAATTCTTGAATAATTCCCAGGGAACAACACTTTTTTACTTTCTTTTAAACTTATAGAGAGTTTGTTTGTTTTTTTAATTTCGCGCAAAGCTACTCGAGGGCTATCTGCGCTAGCCGTTCCTAATTTAGCAGTGTAAGACTAGAGGGAAGGCAGCTAGTCATCACCACTCACCGCCAAATATTTGGCTACTCTTTTACCAACGAATAGTGGGATTGACATGTCACTTTATAACGCCCCACGGCTGAAAGGGCGAGCATGTTTAGTGCGACGGGGATTCGAACTCGCAACCCTCGGATTACGAGTCGAACGCCTTAACCCACCTGGCCATGCCGGGCCCTTATAGAGATAAAAGAAAGTGAAACACTACCATGGTTTAATCACTGTAATGATCAAAGAAAGTGAAACACTACCATGGTTTAATCGCTCTAATGATCAAAGAAAGGGAAACACTATCATGGTTTAATCTCTGTAATGATCAAAGAAAGTGAAACACTACCATGGTTTAATCGCTATAATGATCAAAGAAAGTGAAACACTACCATGGTTTAATCGCTATAATGATCAAAGAAAGGGAAACACTACCATGGTTTAATCGCTATAATGATCAAAGAAAGGGAAACACTACCATGGTTTAATCTCTGTAATGATCAAAGAAAGCGAAACACTACCATGGTTTAATCGCTATAATGATCAAAGAAAGTGAAACACTACCATGGTTTAATCTCTGTAATGATCAAAGAAAGCGAAACACTACCATGGTTTAATCTCTGTAATGATCAAAGTAAGTGAAACACTACCATGGTTTAATCGCTGTAATTTAGCGACAGATTTTCAGGAAATGTCTTTAATAATCTAGGATTTTGTTACACCCACCTTCCTCCTCACAAAAGATTCTGTGTTTTTTCATGTTTTTGTGTTACACATGACCTTGGTTGTTTCATTCGGTTTCTTATGCTTACTATTTAAATGGTCTAGTGTCTTTAAAGCTGTTTAAATCTTGCATAGTTGAGCCACGCAACATAAACAATGGAAACACTTTAAAACTTATGGAGAAGGAAGATGTTTTCTTTTATACGTACTCCAATAGCATTAGGCGATGGAAACAAAAGTGGTTCATCTGGAATACAGAGATTAATGTCTGAAGTGGTTTTAAAGACGCTCCAAAACCTGCTGTATTGATATCACTTGACGTATGTAACATTTAGGAATTTCAGACTTGTAGTGCAATATTTACCAGGAACAAATCAATGTGGCTCAGATTGTGAAACATGTTGGATAGATTCTTCTGTCAGACACTTATGGACAAATTTCAAGATTAAACAAGTTCTCTCAGGATTTTTCAACAAGAAAACCGACATTTAATTAAGTTATCGTTGCTTCAGTTTTGAAATTACTGCTTCCCTGAAACCGGCTTCTGTGAGTGTGGAAATTATTTGACTCTGTATGCAGCTATGAATACGAGAGTTGAATGTAAGTGACAGGACAGAATGGGGACCTCACCTGATTGGATCGGAGAAACAAGATATTTGTTTTACTGGCTCTGCACGATGTAATTCAGTTTCTTATGCTTACCATGTAAATGTTCGAGTGTCGTATAAGCTATTTAAACCTCACGTGGTTCAACTACGCAACGTACAAAGTTGGAACCCTTCCGAGTTCATGGAACTACATGAATTTCCTATTGTTTCTGTTGCCTCCTTGATGCATAGTTACACAATGGGTTATCTTTGCTGCGTCCATCTTGGGGAATTAAAATCCGTATTTTAAGGATGTAATTTCGTAAGTCCTACCGGGCTCCACCAGTCTTCTGTTCAGTCAAGATTGACATCAGAGATTCGTTTTGTTTTCCTTGCTAGATATGCTATTTCCTTTCTCAGTGTCTTAGTTTTAATATACGGATACGAATGGTGATATATATTATTTGGTTACACATACGAGTATGCCATCACTTACGGGTCGAATAAATACTGCTGTTAACTTCCATTACGACACGAAATTGTTTACCAAAGTCAGCTTCATACCACAATTACTAGTAGTACAAGCGCTACTAACCGGATCCCAAGCGTTTTTACCAATAAGAGGTTTAAGCCTCGTACCAACTGTAGCAAGAACATTGGATAACAGCTAGCTTCGATTGTAGAGTTGAAGAAAAATATATGCAGGGACCAAAAATACGATTAAAGTAAAACATTAGTGTTTAAAGTAAACAAAGAAACATAATTATTTAGTGTAAACCCAAGTCTAACTACTAATCAATGTGAATAAAGAAACATGATTATTTAGTGTAAACAGAAGTCTAACTACTAATCAATGTGAATAAAGAAACATAATTATTTAGTGTAAACACAAGTCTAACTACTAATCAATGTGAATAAAGAAACATAATTATTTAGTGTAAACACAAGTCTAACTACTAATCAATGTGAATAAAGAAACATAATTATTTAGTGTAAACACAAGTCTAGCGACTAATCAATGTGAATAAAAAACATAATTATTTAGTGTAAACACAAGTCTAGCTACTAATCAATGTGAATAAAGAAACATAATTATTTAGTGTAAACACTAGTCTAGCTACTAATCAATGTGAATAAAAAACATAATTATTTAGTGTAAACACAAGTCTAACTACTAATCAATGTGAATAAAGAAACATAATTATTTAGTGTAAACACAAGTCTAGCGACTAATCAATGTGAATAAAAAACATAATTATTTAGTGTAAACACAAGTCTAACTACTAATCAATGTGAATAAAGAAACATAATTATTTAGTGTAAACACAAGTCTAACTACTAATCAATGTGAATAAAGAAACATAATTATTTAGTGTAAACACAAGTCTAGCGACTAATCAATGTGAATAAAAAACATAATTATTTAGTGTAAACACAAGTCTAGCTACTAATCAATGTGAATAAAGAAACATAATTATTTAGTGTAAACACTAGTCTAGCTACTAATCA
This sequence comes from Tachypleus tridentatus, assembly GCF_004210375.1. Lineage (NCBI taxonomy): Eukaryota > Metazoa > Arthropoda > Merostomata > Xiphosura > Limulidae > Tachypleus > Tachypleus tridentatus. Next base: position 1,304,304 of record NC_134830.1, on the reverse strand, counting down.
ATGTGAATAAAAAACATAATTATTTAGTGTAAACACAAGTCTAACTACTAATCAATGTGAATAAAGAAACATAATTATTTAGTGTAAACACAAGTCTAGCGACTAATCAATGTGAATAAAAACATAATTATTTAGTGTAAACACAAGTCTAACTACTAATCAATGTGAATAAAGAAACATAATTATTTAGTGTAAACACAAGTCTAACTACTAATCAATGTGAATAAAGAAACATAATTATTTAGTGTAAACACAAGTCTAGCTACTAATCAATGTGAATAAAGAAACATAATTATTTAGTGTAAACACAAGTCTAGCGACTAATCAATGTGAATAAAAAACATAATTATTTAGTGTAAACACAAGTCTAACTACTAATCAATGTGAATAAAGAAACATAATTATTTAGTGTAAACACAAGTCTAACTACTAATCAATGTGAATAAAGAAACATAATTATTTAGTGTAAACACAAGTCTAGCTACTAATCAATGTGAATAAAGAAACATAATTATTCAGTGTAAACACAAGTCTAACTACTAATCAATGTGAATAAAGAAACATAATTATTCAGTGTAAACACAAGTCTAACTACTAATCAATGTGAATAAAGAAACATAATTATTTAGTGTAAACACAAGTCTAGCTACCAATCAATGTGAATAAAGAAACATAATTATTTAGTGTTAACACAAGTCTAACTACTAATCAATGTGAATAAAGAAACATAATTATTTAGTGTAAACACAAGTCTAGCTACCAATCAATGTGAATAAAGAAACATAATTATTTAGTGTTAACACAAGTCTAACTACTAATCAATGTGAATAAAGAAACGTGATTATTTAGTGTAAACACAAGTATAACTACTAAACAATGTGAATAAAGAAACATAATTATTTAGTGTTAACCCAAGTCTAACTACTAATCAATGTGAATAAAGAAACAATTATTTAGTGTAAACACAAGTCTAGCTACTCATCAATGTGAATAAAGAAACATAATTATTTAGTGTAAACACAAGTCTAACTACTAATCAATGTGAATAAAGAAACATAATTATTTAGTGTAAACACAAGGCTAACTACTCATCAATGTGAATAAAGAAACATAATTATTTAGTGTAAACACAAGTCTAACTACTAATCAATGTGAATAAAGAAACATAATTATTTAGTGTAAACACAAGGCTAACTACTAATCAATGTGAATAAAGAAACATAATTATTTAGTGTTAACACAAGTCTAACTACTAATCAATGTGAATAAAGAAACATAATTATTTAGTGTAAACACAAGTCTAACTACTAATCAATGTGAATAAAGAAACATAATTATTTAGTGTAAACACAAGGCTAACTACTAATCAATGTGAATAAAGAAACATAATTATTTAGTGTTAACACAAGTCTAACTACTAATCAATGTGAATAAAGAAACATAATTATTTAGTGTAAACAGAAGTCTAAGTACTAATCAATGTGAAAAAAGAAACATAATTATTTAGTGTTAACACAAGTCTAACTACTAATCAATGTGAATAAAGAAACATAATTATTTAGTGTAAACAGAAGTCTAACTACTAATCAATGTGAATAAAGAAACATAATTATTTAGTGTAAACACAAGTCTAACTACTAATCAATGTGAATAAAGAAACATAATTATTTAGTGTAAACACAAGTCTAACTACTAATCAATGTGAATAAAGAAACATAATTATTTAGTGTAAACACAAGTCTAACTACTAATCAATGTGAATAAAGAAACATAATTATTTAGTGTAAACACAAGTCTAGCGACTAATCAATGTGAATAAAAAACATAATTATTTAGTGTAAACACAAGTCTAACTACTAATCAATGTGAATAAAGAAACATAATTATTTAGTGTAAACACAAGTCTAACTACTAATCAATGTGAATAAAGAAACATAATTATTTAGTGTAAACACAAGTCTAGCTACTAATCAATGTGAATAAAGAAACATAATTATTCAGTGTAAACACAAGTCTAACTACTAATCAATGTGAATAAAGAAACATAATTATTCAGTGTAAACACAAGTCTAACTACTAATCAATGTGAATAAAGAAACATAATTATTTAGTGTAAACACAAGTCTAGCTACCAATCAATGTGAATAAAGAAACATAATTATTTAGTGTTAACACAAGTCTAACTACTAATCAATGTGAATAAAGAAACATAATTATTTAGTGTAAACACAAGTCTAGCTACCAATCAATGTGAATAAAGAAACATAATTATTTAGTGTTAACACAAGTCTAACTACTAATCAATGTGAATAAAGAAACGTGATTATTTAGTGTAAACACAAGTATAACTACTAAACAATGTGAATAAAGAAACATAATTATTTAGTGTTAACCCAAGTCTAACTACTAATCAATGTGAATAAAGAAACAATTATTTAGTGTAAACACAAGTCTAGCTACTCATCAATGTGAATAAAGAAACATAATTATTTAGTGTAAACACAAGTCTAACTACTAATCAATGTGAATAAAGAAACATAATTATTTAGTGTAAACACAAGGCTAACTACTCATCAATGTGAATAAAGAAACATAATTATTTAGTGTAAACACAAGTCTAACTACTAATCAATGTGAATAAAGAAACATAATTATTTAGTGTAAACACAAGGCTAACTACTAATCAATGTGAATAAAGAAACATAATTATTTAGTGTTAACACAAGTCTAACTACTAATCAATGTGAATAAAGAAACATAATTATTTAGTGTAAACACAAGTCTAACTACTAATCAATGTGAATAAAGAAACATAATTATTTAGTGTAAACACAAGGCTAACTACTAATCAATGTGAATAAAGAAACATAACTATTTAGTGTTAACACAAGTCTAACTACTAATCAATGTGAATAAAGAAACATAATTATTTAGTGTAAACAGAAGTCTAACTACTAATCAATGTGAAAAAAGAAACATAATTATTTAGTGTTAACACAAGTCTAACTACTAATCAATGTGAATAAAGAAACATAATTATTTAGTGTAAACAGAAGTCTAACTACTAATCAATGTGAATAAAGAAACATAATTATTTAGTGTAAACACAAGTCTAACTACTAATCAATGTGAATAAAGAAACATAATTATTTAGTGTAAACACAAGTTCTTGCTACTCATCAATGTGAATAAAGAAACATAATTATTTAGTGTAAACACAAGTCTAACTACTAATCAATGTGAATAAAGAAACATAATTATTTAGTGTAAACACAAGTCTAACTACTAATCAATGTGAATAAAGAAACATAATTATTTAGTGTAAACACAAGTCTAACTACTAATCAATGTGAATAAAGATACATAATTATTTAGTGTAAACACAAGTCTCACTACTAATCAATGTGAATAAAGAAACATAATTATTTAGTGTTAACCCAAGTCTAACTACTAATCAATGTGAATAAAGAAACATAATTATTTAGTGTAAACACAAGTTCTTGCTACTCATCAATGTGAATAAAGAAACATAATTATTTAGTGTTAACCCTAGTCTAACTACTAATCAATGTGAATAAAGAAACAATTATTTAGTGTAAACACAAGTCTAACTACTAATCAATGTGAATAAAGAAACATAATTATTTAGTGTAAACACAAGTTCTTGCTACTCATCAATGTGAATAAAGAAACATAATTATTTAGTGTAAACACAAGTCTAACTACTAATCAATGTGAATAAAGAAACATAATTATTTAGTGTAAACACAAGTCTAACAACTAATCAATGTGAATAAAGAAACATAATTATTTAGTGTAAACACGAGTCTGACTACTAATCAATGTGAATAAAGAAACATAATTATTTAGTGTAAAGACAAGGCTAACTACTAATCAACGTGAATAAAGAAACACAATTATTATTTAGTGTAAAAATACATATAGTTATTTACATTAATAAAAGATATATTTACATTAATCGAAGATATAATTGTTTACATTAATCGAAGACATAATTATTTAGTGTAAACAAATATATTTAATATTTTTGATTTAAAATGTAATTATTTTGGTAGAAAGAAAAACGTGTGAACATTTAATTGAAGATAGACATTTTAGAAGGGAAATAATATACGTTTGAAGTGTAAAACGTTTAGATATATAAGCGGGTGTCATGTCCGTAGTACTTTTATATCCAAATATTCGTTCCTAACTTACTGTTCCACACTACACGCTACTTTGGGTTTCTTGGTATTCTACGAAATTACAATAAACCACTAATATTATGTGCACAGAACAGCTCAATAAATCAACTTGTCCGTCAAGACAAACTTGTTAAACCTAAGTGTACGAAAATGGGTTGCTAATTTATGGGCGCTAAAATGTAATTAAAGTCGAAGGAATTACCTGTTCGCTGACATCGGCTTCCGTGAGTAGCTGTTATGAATGACATCTAGTGGTGGTGAAGTGAGAAGACATGGTACGTTAATTAAATTTAATTTACATTAGTCAACTCTACTCAGTTCGGATAAGAGGAATAATAGTGTAAAGGGTGATGAAGAAATATTTGATTAACGCAGTTAGGAACACAGAACGTCGTAATACAAAGCGTTACTTTGTTTTTATTGTATTTATAGTTATTCGTCATGCCGTTATTTATATGTATATCATAAGACACAATGAAAGAAATGGACGTTTTGTATTCCTTTAGTCATAAATTTTTATTTATTTTCCATATATTTATAGAAAGGAAAGAAAGCAAAGTTTACCAGCTAGTTACAGACCAAATCTTGCTTTAGTGTCAAATCCTTTTATGCGCATGCGTGTGACGTAAACTATGTTTGAACGTTAAGAAATATATCGAGTCTTCCTTTTAGTTGGTTTCGGTAGAGCCTCACGCTAGTACTGCGGTAAGTCTCCGGATTTACAACCCTAAAATCAAGGGTTCGATTCCCTTGGGTGGGCTCCGCAGATAGTTTGAGGTGGCTTTGTTATAAGAAAACACACTTTTCCATAGTTCTGTCAAGCGAAATAAAACAGTTAATTTTATCTTTTTGTCTCTCAAATATGAATGGAATCTCGTGGATAGCTGCCATAATTGTTTCTTCAAGTATTTACCTACATAAAGGTAAAAGCATATGACGGTTATGTTATCTATCTTATGAATATTGTTTGTTTGTTTTTGAATTTCGTGCAAAGCTACTCGAGGGCTATCTGCGCTAGACGTCCCTAATTTAGCATTGTAAGACTAGAGAGAAGGCAGCTAGTCATCACCACCCACCGCCAACTCTTGGGCTACTTTTTTACCAACGAATAGTATTGACCGAAACATTATAATGCCCCCATGGCTGAAAGGGCGAAAATGTTTGGTGTGACGGGATTCGAACCCGCGACCCTCAAATTATGAGTTGAACGCGTTAACCCACCTAGCCATGCCGGGCCCTTATAAATATTAAACGTGTGTGCTGGGCTTGGCACACTGAATAGTATGTTCGGATTGTAAATCTCAAGGTTTGTGGTTCGCTGCTTCATAATGTAAAATTATGCCGGACACCATTGACCGTTACCCAGTCTGCTGTTGACCGGCTCAAAGGGATTTTAATTTATTTTAAATCTTTCTTAGAATTTCCAAGAATGACATAACGGTAGTAAGTCGTTATTGTAATAATACAACCGGATACAATCAGATGCGATACCAGTAGTAAGTCGTTATTGTAATGGTGAACAACAGTCAGATGAGATACCGGTAGCAAGTCATTTACACTGACAGTAAGTACACCGACTGACGACACTAAAACCCAGAGTTCGATACCTGAGAAGGACAGAATGACCATTAGGTAACACGGAGACTATTTATTTTCCAATAATACGTTCATGAAATGGTGTAGATGTTTTGTGAGGGACTGGTGGTAAGATAAATCTGTCGTGAATGGTAAAGAATTAGTTAGTCATCTTATTACTCCTTTTGTTGTTTGGGTGAACGAACCGATAATTTATAAGCACTGGCTACATAAAGCATAGTACTCAAACACACACTTTTGACACGTATATACATACAGTTAGACAGTATATCACAAATCAGTGATGTCGAGAAACCCACTTGTTGAGAAATTTATATGCAAAAACGGCTCGTTTGGGTTGAGAAAATATTTTACATAGAAGAGCGAACAACGTTTCGACCTTCTTCGGTCATCGTCAGGTTCACAAAGAAAGAGGTAACTGACCGGAAGCTGACCACATGTTTGAAAGGGGTTGTGTAACTGTGTGTCGAAATGTAGAGGGCGGTATTAGATGTTTGAATATATAATTTTATTTATTTTATTATATTAATATAGGTATAAAGGTGTTCCTTTATATTGATTTATTTTGGGTTTAAGTTGTTGTATAAGTAAGGCTTCTTTGATTTTGCGTTTGTTTATGTTTGTTTCTTTATTTAGTATTTGAGTGTTTTCTATGGTTATGTTGTGTTTATTTGACTTGCAGTGTTCGAAAACGTGTGAAGGTGACTTTTATGTTCTTTGAATCTGGTTTCCATTTTCCTACTTGTTTCTCAATATAGAAGTCGTGGCAGTTATCACATTGTATTTTATAAATAATGTTGGTGTTGTGTTTGTCAGTGTAGTTTTACATAGTATAGACCTCAGTTTTGTGCCTGGTTTTGAATAAATTTGGTATTAACTGGAATGTCATATTTTGTTACTAATTTCTGCCAAATGTTGGTTATTTGTTTGCTGATGTCAGGAATATATGGTATACAGCAGTATATGGTTTCGTGGTTTTGATTCGTGAGCTGTATTTACTTTAGTTGGTGGTTGATTTTGCTTTTTGTCTAGGTGTGTGCGTATAATGTTTTCTACGGTTTGTGGAGGAAACTTATTGATGTTGATGAAGTATTGTTTTATTTTGTCTAATTCATCGTTAATTTTATCTGGTGAGCATAGTTTTATGGCTGTGTTTATTTGGTTTCTTAGTATGTTGAGTTTTTGTTTTGTTTCATGTGCTGAGTCCCAAGGAATGTATAGTCCAGTATGGGTGATTTTTCGGTGGATTTCTGTTTTGAATTGTGTGTCAGTTCTTGTAATTTTGAGGTTAAGAAATGATATTTGATTGCTTTCTTCCTGTTCACATGTGAAGTTAATGTTGGGATGTATAGAGTTAATGTGATTGAAAAATTAAGTATGTGTTCTGTAGATTTGAATCCCGCAACCGTGTCATCTACATATCTGTACCAGTATAGTGGTGGATGTAATGCTGTGTTAATTGCTTGTGTTTCAACTTGTGTCATAAAATATTGGCTAGAACTGGTGATACTGGGTTGCCATGCTTAGGCCATTTGTTTGTATATAGTTTTGGTTGTTGAACATGAAGTTGGTCTTTATCGTGGTGAATTCTATGAGGGTTGCTAACTGGTTACTGGGAATTTCTATAGTTGGGTTAGGGTCTCGGATATAGAGTTCTAAGGCTATCTTGCAGGCTTCAGTGGTTGGAACTTCTGTAAAGAGGATATAACATCGAAACTGGCCATTAAGGTTTTATGATTAAGTTGATTTAGATTAGACTTGAAATTAAAAGTCTTTGATGAATGAGCTGGCTGATGTTACATATTTAGAGAATGCCCATGCTATGTATTTACCAAGATTGTAATTAAACGATTCATATGTGGACATTATTGGTCGTAATGGACAATCTGGTTTATGAGGTTTGGGGATGCCGTATATTTGCGGTGTGCGTGAGTCGGTTTTACGTAGGTAGGAATAAAGTGTTTGTGAAATTGTGTTGGCTTTTTTCATTTGTAGTAGTAATTTGTTCAGTTGCGTCTCGTGTGTCTTTGTTGGATTTGTGTGTATTGGTTTAAATTTGTTCGTGTCTGATAAGATGTTATTCATTTTTGAATGTATTCATTCATGTTCATTATGACTATAGCGTTACCTTTATCTGCTTTTAGAATTTTTATGTTTTTGTCTTGTTTTAGGTTTTAATGGAATTAATGTCTCTTTTTGTAAGGTTGTTTTTTAGTTTTCTGTTTTGTGAAATTATGTTGATGGTTTTGTGAGAAAATTCTTTGAAAAAATCGTTTAAGATGTTTTTAGGTGTTTCTGGAAAATATAAATTTGTAATTTTACCTGGGAAGTTTAGCTGTTGGATGTCAATAAAATTATCTAAGTTGTCTTCTTTATGTTGGTTGTGTTTGGTTGTTTCCTTGTTTTTCTTCTCTGTAGAAAGTATCACAAGTCTCCTGGCTAAGTCTTCTAAACATGTTTTGATTTCTATGGTTGGAATGTACCTAGGTGTTATTGCGAAGTTGAGTCCTTTGTTAAGTAGATGTATCTCGTCTGTGTTTAATTGTCGGTCGGATCTGTTAATTATGAGGTTAGTCAACGGTTCGTTGTTTTTGTGTCTTTTCTGTTGTTTGCATCTTAGTTTTTCTAGTTTTTTGTTGTTGGCAGATCTTTTGTCTCTGTCGTTCTTAGTATTGATTTCGTTTATGTTTCGTTGTATAAGTCCGTAAATCTCTGGTTTAATGCAGCATGCCAGTTGATGGTCTAGGTTCATTTTTTGTTTTTGTAAGTCATGTAGTTCTTTGTATTTTGTGTTTAACATGGCTTTAAGTAGTTTTCTGTAAATTTTGATAATGTTTGTGCATGTATTAAAATTTTTTTGAAAGTTTTACCTTTACAAAATTAGGGGTTAGTTGTTCTTTTTTGCATATAAATTTCTCAACAAGTGGGTTTCTCGACATCACTGATTATTATTTCATCACGGCGATTGTACGAGAAGTGTAAGTTTTTGTATTTGTACTTACCTGTTACCATAATGTCTGAACTAGCATACCGTACACCACTATTAACAGTACACGCTCACACGATCGTTAAGAAACTAAGAAATTTAAACCAACGAATTATTAATAGAAGAAATGACATTTATTTTATTCAACAATGTAGAAAAGAACAACTAACCCCTAATTTTGTAAAGGTAAAACTTTCAAAAAATTTTAATACATGCACAAACATTATCAAAAATTTACAGAAAAAACTACTTAAAGCCATGTTAAACACAAAATACAAAGAACTACATGACTTACAAAAACAAAAAATGAACCTAGACCATCAACTGGCATGCTGCATTAAACCAGAGATTTACGGACTTATACAACGAAACATAAACGAAATCAATACTAAGAACGACAGAGACAAAAAAGATCTGCCACAACAAAAAAACTAGAAAACTAAGATGCAAACAACAGAAAGACACAAAAACAACGAACCGTTGACTAACCTCATAATTAACAGATCCGACCGACAATTAAACACAGACGAGATACATCTACTTAACAAAGGACTCAACTTCGCAATAACACCTAGGTACATTCCAACCATAGAAATCAAAACATGTTTAGAAGACTTAGCCAGGAGACTTGTGATACTTTCTACAGAGAAGAAAAACAAGGAAACAACCAAACACAACCAACATAAAGAAGACAACTTAGATAATTTTATTGACATCCAACAGCCAAACTTCCCAGGTAAAATTACAAATTTATATTTTCCAGAAACACCTAAAAACATCTTAAACGATTTTTCAAAGAATTTTCTCACAAAACCATCAACATAATTTCACAAAACAGAAAACTAAAAACAACCTTACAAAAGAGACATTAATTCCATTAAAACCTAAAACAAGACAAAACATAAAAATTCTAAAAGCAGATAAAGGTAACGCTATAGTCATAATGAACATGAATGAATACATTCAAAAAATGAATAACATCTTATCAGACACGAACAAATTTAAACCAATACACACAAATCAACAAAGACACACGAGACGCAACTGAACAAATTACTACTACAAATGAAAAAAGCCAACACAATTTCACAAACACTTTATTCCTACCTACGTAAAACCGACTCACGCACACCGCAAATATACGGCATCCCCAAACCTCATAAACCAGATTGTCCATTACGACCAATAATGTCCACATATGAATCGTTTAATTACAATCTTGGTAAATACATAGCATGGGCATTCTCTAAATATGTAACATCAGCCAGCTCATTCATCAAAGACTCTTTTAATTTCAAGTCTAATCTAAATCAACTTAATCATAAACCTTAATGGCCAGTTTCGATGTTATATCCCTCTTTACAGAAGTTCCAACCACTGAAGCCTGCAAGATAGCCTTAGAACTCTATATCCGAGACCCTAACCCAACTATAGAAATTCCCAGTAACCAGTTAGCAACCCTCATAGAATTCACCACGATAAAGACCAACTTCATGTTCAACAACCAAAACTATATACAAACAAATGGCCTAAGCATGGGCAACCCAGTATCACCAGTTCTAGCCAATATTTTATGACACAAGTTGAAACACAAGCAATTAACACAGCATTACATCCACCACTATACTGGTACAGATATGTAGATGACACGGTTGCGGGATTCAAATCTACAGAACACATACTTAATTTTTCAATCACATTAACTCTATACATCCCAACATTAACTTCACATGTGAACAGGAAGAAAGCAATCAAATATCATTTCTTAACCTCAAAATTACAAGAACTGACACACAATTCAAAACAGAAATCCACCGAAAAATCACCCATACTGGACTATACATTCCTTGGGACTCAGCACATGAAACAAAACAAAACTCAACATACTAAGAAACCAAATAAACACAGCCATAAAACTATGCTCACCAGATAAAATTAACGATGAATTAGACAAAATAAAACAATACTTCATCAACATCAATAAGTTTCCTCCACAAACCGTAGAAAACATTATACGCACACACCTAGACAAAAAAGCAAAATCAACCACCAACTAAAGTAAATACAGCTCACGAATCAAAAAACCACGAAACCATATACTGCTGTATACCATATATTCCTGACATCAGCAAACAAATAACCAACATTTGGCAGAAATTAGTAACAAAATATGACATTCCAGTTAATACCAAATTTATTCAAAACCAGGCACAAAACTGAGGTCTATACTATGTAAAACTACACTGACAAACACAACACCAACATTATTTATAAAATACAATGTGATAACTGCCACGACTTCTATATTGAGAAACAAGTAGGAAAATGGAAACCAGATTCAAAGAACATAAAAGTCACCTTCACGTTTTCGAACACTGCAAGTCAAATAAACACAACATAACCATAGAAAACACTCAAATACTAAATAAAGAAACAAACATAAACAAACGCAAAATCAAAGAAGCCTTACTTATACAACAACTTAAACCCAAAATAAATCAATATAAAGGAACACCTTTATACCTATATTAATATAATAAAATAAATAAAATTATATATTCAAACATCTAATACCGCCCTCTACATTTCGACACACAGTTACACAACCCCTTTCAAACATGTGGTCAGCTTCCGGTCAGTTACCTCTTTCTTTGTGAACCTGACGATGACCGAAGAAGGTCGAAACGTTGTTCGCTCTTCTATGTAAAATATTTTCTCAACCCAAACGAGCCGTTTTTGCATATAAAAGTATATCACAAACAACATGAATGGTCAATCATGGCTCTTTATGTAGATTGGGGTTAACTGCCTTCTCACAGTTAGTTTCAGACAACGAAAGACATTCACAGTTGAGACGTTGTGGATTGAGCACTTGACCCCTTACCCCAAATGGATGCTCCATGGATACTAACGAGATGTACTCTTTTTTTGTATCAGGTCTGGTAAATGGAATATTCCACAACGCTTTGGGGAGGTATGACCCATGACCTCAAACATTTTCTATTATGACGTAATGGTAATGATTAGGACTAGTAGCAGACATGTTTGTTTTTTGTTTAGTCTTGTTGTGAATTTTTTGTTGTTTTTGATTTGTATTAATTTAATTTTTGTTGTTCATTTGAACTTAAGCACAAAGCAACAAAATGTGCTATCTGTGCTTTGTACGCCAGGGTTATCGAATCCCGGTTTCTAGCGTTGAAAGTCTACAGACAGTGCTACTGGGAGGTTAATTGTTGTTATTCACTGCTGAATGAATAGCCCATTTACAATAAATATAATATGTATTATTGAAATACACATACACACACAGATATATGTGGATATGTAAAGAGTTGATTTAAATATGAGAACTGAAACCTATTTAAAATTTCACTTGATCGTATGCTCACATGTTCACATATTATAAATACCTTCACATATTATAATATAAAAAATCACATATTTTTAGTCATTTACATATTATAAATATATCACATGAAATATCTCATATGTACCTATTCACATCTTATAAATACCTCACGTAATTTCTGCTTGCACAGAAGTTATCAACTGTTAAAAAATGTGTATAGCTGATATTAATTCATTACTGAAGATATGTGTAGCTGTTTGTTTGTTGTTATTGTTTTGAATTAAGCTACACAATGGGCTATCGGTGGTCTGCCCACCACGGGTTTCGAAACCCGGTTTTTAGCGATGTACGTCCGAAAACATATCGCTGAGCCACTGGGAGTCATGTATAACTGATCCTAACTCATTATTAAAGACACGCATGGCTGATATTAACTCATTATTAAAGACATGTATAGCTGATATTAACTCCTTATTAAAGACATGGCCCGGCATGGCCAAGCGCGTAAGGCGCGCGACTCGTAATCCGAGGGTCGCGGGTTCGCGCCCGCGTCGCGCCAAACATACTCGCCCTCCCAGCCGTGGGGGCGTTATAATGTGACGGTCAATCCCACTTTTCGTTGGTAAAAGAGTAGCCCAAGAGTTGGCGGTGGGTGGTGATGACTAGCAGCCTTCCCTCTAGTCTTACACTGCTAAATTAGGGACGGCTAGCACAGATAGCCCTCGAGTAGCTTTGTGCGAAATTCCAAAACAAACAAACAATTAAAGACATGCATAGCTGATATTAACTTATTATTAAAGACATGCATAGCTGATATTAACTCATTATTAAAGTGAATTGCCTTCAGGTTCAATGATTATTTTACTGATCCATCATTATTATTTTTTTAACATAAAATTCAGGAGAGTACGAATGTTAGGATAGACGATTAGTTGAGTAAAAATATACAAATCAATTTGTGTCATCCAATAACTATTTATATAAATCGTACACTACATGTGTGAATCATATGACATACTCATCAGATAGGAGAGTTTTGTAAAAATCACTGATTTTATTGAACTTTCTTGATCGTTTTAAATATTCTTTGTTTTAATAACCACAGATTTAAAACTGCAGAATATGATGTATTATATGTACTTTTCTGCTGGGGATCAGTATAGAAACATATAGGTATTATTTGGTAGATTGTTTAGGTTGAGTATTCATGATAAAACTTTGTAGAATGGACGGGAATTGTCTGTTATGGAGACACGTGTGTAGAGGACGACGTTTTGAAAGTATTCCGCCTAAAGACTTTTTAAATAACATTTTCACCCTTATTTGTGGTCAGTGTACAGTATTACATTCATGTATTTTTTCCTTTATGAAAACCTACCAAACTGTTTAGTTAGAATGCCTATTTGACGAAATCTAACTTACTCGTCCACCAAACTATTGTAAAACTTATCTAGGTCCGAAATTTTCTGGCTAGTCTACCAAATATATATATAGTTACCATCGAATATCTTTTGTAGCAATTTTCTTACCGTGATTTTAAAGAAAGGCTTAAGATCGTTTATTATATTTAGGTTTACAGTAACTGTTGGTATATTTCATTGGCATATTTTGTTAATAATATTCACTTGGAAAAACAGTTATCATTGTTTGTGTGAACATTTCTGACGAGTGTGGTTCGTTATGCAGGGACTGGTAATACGTGGTTTTGACTGAAGTGTTGTTAGCGTGAACATTCCAGAAATGTGTCGTTTGTTAGCCCTACTCTATATAGCAGTAGTAACTTAAGATACTAGATTTGTTATGAACTAAATTTAATCTTCCTTTGTACACTTGAAGTAATATTTTACATCTATTTTTCCGTCTGTTTACAGCATGTTATTTATAAATATTACCAACGTACAGAAACAAATTTGACTCTTGTAAATTTGACAGACATATTCACATATTGCCCCGTCAGATTATTATAGTTTGTAATCGATATATTTTAAGCCTTTTTCTGATATTGGTGAAGGAGTGACTTCTGTCTCTGCAGACACACTAATGTTTTTGTGTTGTGATTGGATTTACGGGGGATATAAAGTTCCTGGATATAGGACTGGTGTTACTTTACCCTATTAGGACCTTGGTCACCAAATATTAGTACCACACGCTCAAGTTTCGATCAGAAAATATTATTTCCAGTTTTTTGGTCGTCTTTATTTTCGTACTCTTCGCGAAAGAGGAACGTTATTGTTTCCGGAACGCCTGATAAAAGGCTTTCTTACTAAAACAGTTCGATGTTTTGTCACGGCTGAATCGAGTGTTTTTTAGTTGCTTCCACTTCAATGATAATTGGCTCAGAGTGGGGAGCTCGGGAATTTTCTCAAGTTTCTTGTAGCATGTAACGTGAATTAAAGATGTTTTCTAGCCTAAACAGTATGGTTAGTTACTGATTTTGTTCTTTTAAGAGTAATTAAACCGCGTTTCAAGTCTTTTGGTTGTCTGATTTGCTTTCTGCTTTTTCGCTCTTTTGTTAAGAAATAAGTCAGTTGCGGTAATTTCAGATTTTACATACCAGGGCTCAGCTGTCCATCTAATGTTATATTTGTTGTCTATTGTATCGTCTCTGACCACTTGTATATTTATATTTGTCAACCCTCAGGATAGCTAAACCCATTCTATTTGAACTAATTCTGGAGAATTCTTTGCTTATTTCACCGTCGTTGGTCTATTTAAAATGCAAAACTAAGCACTGCAGTGAATTAAGCCTAAACCAATATGATACCACCTATAGGCTTATACACAGTGGTGCGAAAATTACAATACAGTAAGTGCATTTTGTGCTGTACGATTAGTGCTAAAAATATTATGAAGACAAATGAAACCAATTTAATTATCGTTTGTTTCAGAACAGTAGTTAGAAATTAAACTACATTTTAATGAAACAAGTGTATGCTCACCTCTGTCTCACTCTGTATATATACAGAACCAGATGAAGTTTAATTTTCTTTATCGAAACAGAAACAAATAATTTATCTAAGTCACAAAATTAGAGAATATTTGTGTCGAGTCTTGTTAGAGTTTTAGCAACAGTGACTCTATGACTACATAAAATATATCTGTGACACAGTTATAAAGCTTTGAATTACTAAGTTAATGGATAATAGTGAAGATGTAATTTTACGTTCCTTCACGTTTTCTAGAGGGACGGATTACTGCTCTTTTTACACTCACGCCTTTTGTGATAACGTACTTAATAATCAGAATTAATTCTATCCATGGCACATGGACTTACGTTACTGACTGGACCTCAGTGGTAGAAAGTATTGAGAGAACGAGTCCAGAATATTGATTCGATAATTGACAAACAGTGTACAACTGCCTTCTTTCTCTAGTTAACATAATAATTCAACTTTGAACTGAGTTGGAAGGTGTATATTTAAACTAGGGAATTAGTAAGTGGAGTTTGTTTTAATACCGGAAATGTATTTTAGTTCTATTAGCTTATCTCAGTGTTTTCGTGGTTTGATATTAGTGTTTACTCATGTGTTTAATGTAAAGGATAATACAGATTTTATTTAATTACATCATAGACAATAGTTATCCAATCAGAAAAGGCACTCGACTCACAACCTGTCTTCGAACATGGTCACCTTTTCATCAAAGGGAACATTATAATGCGACGGTCAAATTACACTATTCATTGATAAAAATTATCTCAAGGGTTGGTGGTCAATAAACGTTTACTAGATTCTTTCTTTCTAATCTATTACTTCAAAATTAGAGAGGACTAGTGCAGATAGTCTCCTTGTAGCTTTGCACTCAGAAGAGATATAAATGTGAATATTTTGGAAACTCGACAAAAGTTGTTAGATATAAATAGACTATTTAGTGTAGGTAATATTTGTTAATTTATTTTGTGAGTTCATATTTTATGTTTGTCAAGTTTCTTTCTAAGAATAACAGAGTTAAAAGAATACGATTGTAGGAAATTGTAAGTTATTCATTTCGAGGCTATCAAACATCGAGTGAAATCCATTGATGCGAGAATGTAGAGATTTCTTAAATAACCTAAATGATAGACGTATAAAAAGCAAGAAAAGAACAAAATATTAAATAAAATAATAGAGATGTTCGGTAAGAGAAAAGGTAGAAAACGTAAAGTTAATCGTTGCGGGAAGGAATAGCCTAACGGTTGATACATGAAAGTGAGATTAACAGTTTACTAGCATTTTAGGAGAATACTTTGTCTCTTCAAAGTGTGTTTTAAAACAGTTGAACTTGCCTGCGTGAACTATGAGGAAAACGCAGACGATTACTTGCAAGTAGGCCTTTCTGCGAAAAACAGACGTTCATTGTAAGTACGCCTATATGCAAAAATACAGACGTTCATTGTAAGTAGGCCTATATGCGAAAATACAGACGTTCATTGTAAGTAGGCCTATATACGAAAATACAGACGTTCATTGTAAGTAGGCCTATATGCGAAAATACAGACGTTTTCGGAAGTTTAGAATATAGCTGCAATAACTCAACGCCAGCATAACTGAAATTTTCACCAATACTCTTGTAATAAGATAAAAGCAAAAGAGAGAGAGAAATAAAGGAATAATAAATTATACATTGATAGTGTTTAAGATAAAAGTAGGGAGATATTGTTCGGCCTGTTAACTAAATTCTAAAGCAACTGAATTGACCTAACTGGACTTTTGACAACAAGAACAGAACTGTGTAATATTTACGATATAATAATGATATGCATAATGTAAAGAATCTTTGTATACGTATTTAACTTATTCTGATTATATACTATTTTCAAACAAGATGAGTACACGCTGTTCATTTATCATCGAATTTATCGCCAATAAGCCACAGACACCCACTGTTGAAGAATCCTTAGCCCAAGACATACGTATTTTAGTTTACTATACACTACTTTAAAAAGTGAGTCAGTCTTATGGCAATTGGTGACACAAAACAAGTATTATATAATAGTAAATGGCGATAGAAAAAAACGTTAACGACAGTGTGAATAAGTAAGCCTATATACTCACAATTGTAGAGGTAGCGCAAATAGTGTAGAGGTTACAATTATGCTATATTACTATGCCAGGTGATTTTGATCAATGGATAGAAAGAGGATCTTGGGTTAAAATAAAGTGAACTAAGAGAGTTTATTAAACAACAACAAGAACTGGAGTGACGAGAACCTAGGCAGAGAAGAAAGACTAAAAGACGTAAATGAGGAAAAGAAGAAACTGTAAATAGAAAGAATGAGGATACAGATTAAGAACGAAGTAAAAAGAGGAGAGAGAGAAGTAAAAAGAATAAAACCGCTAATTGAAGTTGATCCAAATTGAGGGAAGAAACCTGCAAGATCGACACTAGAGTTAGGGTTAGCCAACCCAAACTACCCAAGTACGATGAACATAAAAATGACCTGAATGCTTCCTGGATAGATATAAAACGTTTGCTTAACGTCAGAACGAGGACAGAAATGACGGATTTGTTTGTTTGTTTGTTTGTTTTTGAATTTCGCACAAAGCTACTCGAGGGCTATCTGTGCTAGCCGTTCCTAATTTAGCAGTGTAAGACTAGAGGGAAGGCAGCTAGTCAACACCACCCGCCGCCAACTCTTGGGCTACTCTTTTATCAACGAATAGCGGGATTGACCGTCACATTATACACCCCCACGGCTGGGAGGGCGAGCATGTTTAGCGCGACGCGGGCGCGAACCCGCGACCCTCGGATTACGAGTCGCACGCCTTACGCGCTTGGCCATGCCAGGCCCAGAAATGACGGGGCAATCTGTTTCAGTCTACTTCTCACAGGAAAAGGCCTTACAAGTGTATACAGGCATGATGTCAGAAGATGACGTGAACTATGACAAATTAAAAGTTACTTTACTGAAACGATATGAAATTACTGAAGAAGATTTATGTTGGAAGTTCAGAGAAGATAAGTGATAGACGTATAAAGAGCAGGAAGAGAGTGAAAAGGTAAGTCAAGTAAGGAAGATGTTTGATCAGAGAAACATTAGAAAACGTAAAGTTAACGGTTGTTGGAGGGAATAGCCTAATGGTTATATATTAAAGTGAGATTAACACTTGTCTCGTAAAAATGTGTTCTAAAGCAACTGAATCAAGTTGTGTGGACTTTGAGAAAAAACAACTGATGATTATTTGGAAGTAGGATTTTATGCAAAGAGCAGACGTTCATTGTAAGGAGGCCTTCCAGCGAAAATGCAGACTATTATCGAAAGTTCGAGATATAACTTCGGTGACTCAGTGACAACGTAAGTGAATTATACACCAATACTGTTATGATAAAATAAAGGAAAGAATAAGAGAGAGTAGAGAAGAACAAGTGAATTTTTCACTAAGAGTGTTTAAGATAACAATAGTTCGTCTTGTCAACTGAATTCTAAAGCAATTGAAGCGGCCTAAATGGACTTTTAACAAGAAGACAACTGAACAGTATGTGAGATACAAATATGATATACATAGTGTAAAAAAATGTTTGTTCACACGTTTAGCTTGGTTTGAATATATAATATTTTAAAAACAAGCAAATTGCGTGCCGTTCATTTATTGTCGAATTTATCGTCACGAAGTGACCGACACCTACTGTCAAAGAATCCTTAGCTCAACACACCTGTATTTTAACTTGTGTAATGTTTATACAACTTACAAACTGAGTTTTCTGGCAGTAGTATAGATGGCACTCGGAAGCAAGAAGTAGACAAACATGACAATAACCCATTTTCATCAAGTTCGTATAACTTGTCGAAAGCATTGACCTAATATGTATATCAGTAATACAATGATTGCTATGCTAGGTAATATACTTTGTTTTTTCTTTAATTTTGAATTTCGCGCAAAGCTACACGAGGGCTATTGGCGCTAGCCGTCCCTAGTTTAGCAGCGTAAGACTAGAGGGAAGGCAGCTAGTCATCACCACCCATCGCCAACTCTTGGGCGACTCTTTTTATCAACGAATAGTAGGATTGATCGTCACATAATAACGCCCCCACGGCTGAAAGGGCGAGCATGTTTAGTGTGAACCTCGGATTACGAGTCGAACGTCTTAACACACTTGGCCATGCCGGGCCTATCGAGTAATATAATACAATTACAGTAGGAAGCTTGTAGCTATTTGCATGTTTATAGGTGATATCATAGGATTACACCAACATCTCCAAGAGATGTTTTGCTACGCACCATAAACAGGATTACAGCAAGGGACACACTGCTAGGTGGTATAATAGAATTATGTCAGCAACACCATAGAGTTGCTATGGGTGCAATACTAGGTGATAGCATATGAACACATCAGATGGTGTGTTACTAACATTTATATTTCTCATATTTTGCATATACAACGTAATAGGTGGCGTTACCAGCTTTCAATTTCTTTTAAAATGGTAATTCACAAAGAAAGCTAAAATGTTTGTATTAATCTACTTCATCCTAATGTCATTCCGTTTTTTTTGGTTGATTCCACTAACTTCTCTAACATTTATTGGAAACTCTTTTAACCACAGCATTTCAACAATTTCATCTTCAGTTTACATTTCTAATACGTTTCGACTTTCAAACAGATTTTTGCAATAACACTGCACAACATTTTTTTTTAAAGTTTTGGTTCCTGAAAGGTTTTTTGCTGATTGTGACAGTTACCTGGTGGGTATGTACAAATATAGTTTTGGTTTTGCTTCATCACGTAGAAACTCTGAGAAATGGACAGTTAACTGTTTACTGACAATAACCTATTTAATGACGTTTATGTTTCTAATACACTATTAAGTTCAACATAATTAAAAGTGTTTTGCTCCTGATTTTCGTTTGTATTCAATGTCCGGTGCATCACGTTGCAGTGTCCAACAGTAGTCAGCAAGCATTGACGGATTCCAGTTGCCCAGATATCGTTTTTCCATTGTAGCAATGTCCTGGTAAAACTGAAGATTTCGTTGAAACGGTACGTGATGGGCAAATTTGGATGTGATTTTCGTGATAAGCAGCCAAAAATCTATAAGGAACACCCGAGAGTGTTCAAGAAGCAAAAACTTTGTTGTAATTTTGAACATTTCTATCTTATCTGAAACACATTTTGAGAAATACCTTTCTTTTCAAATTTTACTTGTACCATGTTTCAAGTTGAGAAACAAAATTATGATGTAAATACATAGACACTTCAACCTTTATTTAGAAAATGAACCTAAAACATTACCGAGATGTAAAAAGAAGAGGTTTTACAGACTGAGCTAGAACTAACAACTGAAAGAGAAAATATCGTGAACAATTGGTTTTTACGAGAAGCAAACTTTGTGAACACCATTACCTGCACGAGACACGCACGACCCGAAAGACGTGACACAATATTGACAAAGTAGCAGAAAGCACTTAGAGTATGTAATGGTAATAATGTATAGTAGTTATAAGTGTTCTTTTAGAAAAAAACACTTATTTAGGAATAAATTAAAAATTGAAATATCACATGTATTATAAAACCCTGAGAATCTAATTACATCAGAAAGCTTGACGCTTTAATGGACAGTTGTTATAAGTGTTCTTTTATAAAGAACTAAAAACTGAGATACCACATATATTATAAAACCTTGAGAATCTAATTACATCTCAAGATGTTGAAACAAGCTGTTCAGCCTTAGTAAATTCTATGGAACACACACATTTAGATAGTTTTTAAACTTGACAACAACGTTTTCTGAAAATAAATAAAAAATATCTGGTGCATCTATTATCACACTTATTGTTTTTACAAATTTTTTATGCTGATGGAATAAAAATGTTGTGACAAAATACTTTCTTTCTGCATATCGTTTAACTAGATTTATCATTTATTATTTTGTTTTCAAGACTCGAAGTAGTTTATCACCTACTCTTGGATTTCAAAACAGATATCTTCCTCATATAGATGTTGTAGGATTAACACACACTGAAACATGAATGGACAATACAATATTGAATTGTCACGATTAAAGTAACTTTTATACTTGTCTAGAAGATATCGTGTTATGTAGGATTCTTTGATATATTCTGCTCAGTTAGATCCATCAACTACATGTCTCTCATCCCTTCATGTATTAGATGTGGGATTACAATCTTACATTAATTGCTTAGATTTGTAGCTAAACATTTATATTAAACTTGCAAGTTCATTTGTCAAACACGAAAAGGGAAATATGTCTGCACAGCACACGTACTCTATTATTTTATTTGAATCGATAGTAAAGAGTTGGTAATAAAAATGTTATTAGTCCTCTTGCCTTGGATTCTAACGTTCGTATACTTGTATTTTGTCGTTATGTATTGTGTGTATTTTCTTATATCAAATACACATCGGGCTACCTGCTGAGCCCACTACGGGGAGTCGAACCCCTGATTTTAACGTCGTAAATACGTAGACTTACCGTTAAGTGTACAATGATACAAAATGTTTGTTTTTTTCGTCTTTGAAACCTCAATAAATACCGTGTACTCGACACTCCATGTTTACGACTATGGTTTGTTTGTATACACTTTGTGGTCTCTTGACTACATAGTATTTTGACACTCCATGTTTACGACTATGGTTTGTTTGTATACACTTTGTGGTTTCTTGACTGCATAGTATTTTGACACTCCATGTTTACGACTATGGTTTGTTTGTATACACTTTGTGGTCTCTTGACTACATAGTATTTTGACACTCCATGTTTACGACTATGGTTGTGTTTGTATACACTTTGTGGTCTCTTGACTACATAGTATTTTGACACTCCATGTTTACGACTATGGTTTGTTTGTATACACTTTGTGGTCTCTTGACTGCATAGTATTTTGACACTCCATGTTTACGACTATGGTTTGTTTGTATACACTTTGTGGTCTCTTGACTACATAGTATTTTGACACCTCATGTTTACGACTATGGTTTGTTTGTATACACTTTGTGGTCTCTTGACTACATAGTATTTTGACACTCCATGTTTACGACTATGGTTTGTTTGTATACACTTTGTGGTCTCTTGACTACATAGTATTTTGACACCTCATGTTTACGACTATGGTTTGTTTGTATACACTTTGTGGTCTCTTGACTACATAGTATTTTGACACTCCATGTTTACGACTATGGTTTGTTTGTATACACTTTGTGGTCTCTTGACTACATAGTATTTTGACACCTCATGTTTACGACTATGGTTTGTTTGTATACACTTTGTGGTCTCTTGACTACATAGTATTTTGACACTCCATGTTTACGACTATGGTTTGTTTGTATACACTTTGTGGTCTCTACATATTATTTCGGCCGGGCATGGCCAAGCGCGTAAGGCGTGCGACTCGTAATACGAGGGTCGCGGGTTTGCGCTCGCGTCGCGCCAAACATGCTCGCCCTCCCAGCCGTGGAGGCGTTATAATGTGACGGTAAATCCCACTATTCATTGATAAGAGAGTAGTCTAAGAGTTGGTGGTGGGTGGTGATGACTAGCTGCCTACCCTCTAGTCTTACACTGCAAAATTAGGGACGGCTAGCGCAGATAGGCTTCGAGTAGCTTTGTGCGAAATTCAAAAACAAACAAACATATTATTTTTTTTGAAAATGTTTTTTGGGAAAGATGGAAATGTTTAAAATCAAATTTGAATATCAAAGCTAAACTTATATTAAATTTGAATATCAAATCTAAACTTATATTAAATTGGAATATCGAATATAAACTTATATTAAATTGGAATATCAAATCTAAACTTATTTTAAATTGAAATATCAAATCTAAACTTATATTAAATTGGAATATCAAATATAAACTTATATTAAATTGGAATATCAAATCTAAACTTATATTAAATTGGAATATCAAATATAAACTTATATTAATTGAAGAAGAAATTGTTGAAATGGTGCGGTTAAAGGAATTTCCAATAAATGTTGGAGATGTTACTGCAGGTATAAAGAAGAGATATATTACATGGAAATCAACTGGAGTATAACTGAACCTCAATCTTTGTTTGTGTATCACCATTTTAAAAGGAAGTCATAGCTTAGAATGCCCTATTTTTGCAAAGTCTATTCATCAAATGCATTAACATGGAAAATCAATGTTAGTTATGCACCATCTGGTGTGATGACTTGTTCATATGATGTCTCCTATCATTTCAACCATCGCAACGTGTCCCTGATGTTGCAGATGTAATGCTCTTATACCATCTAGCAACGTGCACATTGCAACATGCCTCTTGGCGTTTTATTGATGTACACATGAGGTCAATTCCTTTGACATGTTACATAAGTTTTGGGTTAGAATCACGTTTGTTTTCTTCGGTTTCTGGGTAACATCAGTACTACTCACATCTACTTGAAGGTAAAGTTTATTTGTCCATTGAAAAAGTTTCAGAGATTATTAGTCAATTCGTTTCACCTCATATCTACAGAACTTTATACACTACAGATGATATAAGCTTTAAAACATTTTTGGATATTATGATCCGTCTACAACCATTACGAATAGAAAGACGGAGTAGAATAATTGGTTTAGGTTGCCTCACAGGTCCTCATATTGCGTTTTACAAGACCAGAAAGAGATATAAGTCACCTTTCTACTTTGAAAATACTTAGTAAAGATGTTATGGCTATGCTGTTGGGTGGAAGCCTATTCCAAGGCATTGTTTTCTTCATGAATTTATTTTTCTTTTAAAAAATGTAGGAGTGAGAAATGACATATTTGAATAAACTGTTTGAAATTTAAACAGCATATCTACGGTTCATTTATGACAAGTATTTCAGTGCTTGAAAGTTTTGAATTTGATGACCACACAGGGGAAGAGTGGCCTGGTGAGCATAAACTGCAAATTTCATGATTAATTGTTCGCGATGCAATGAAGCAATATAATGCGTTCCACCCTTCATAGCCATGGATGAAGTGGTGGTTATATACCATTATTCAGTTAAGCAAGAGTTGACAGTGGAAATTGTTACTTATCTGTCTTCCCTTTAGTCTGTCTTCTCTAAAACAGAAGGTGGCTATATATGGATAACCCAATACATAGCTTTGTCTAAAAGTAAACAAACACAAGAAGGGTCCGGCATGGGCAGGTGGTTAAAGCACTCGACTCGTAATCCGAGTGTAATGGGTTCGAATCCCCCTCACACCAAACATGCTCGTCCTTTCAGCCGTGGGGTGTTATAATTTGACGACCAATCCCACTATTCATTGGTAAACGAGTAGCCCAAGAGTTGGCAGTGGGTTGTGATGACTAGCTGCCTTCCCTCTAGTCTTATACTGCTAAATTAGGGACGGCTAGCGCAGATAGCCATCGTGTAGCTTTGCGTGAAATTTAAAACAAACAAACCTTACCAGTTAAACTATTTTTGATGTTATTATCAGTGTTATATGGGATATGGTATGAGTGACTACTTTATAACTCAGACCGCTTCTTTCCTATATTTCATGGAAGTGAAAAGGTACTCATATAATAATCTTGTTTTGCCATAACATCATTTCCACAATAGTTGTCACATTTTTAGACTTAGACAATTTTTCCTTTCTGCCATAAGTGCTTTTCTACAACACTATTTCTTTAATATCCACAATAGTTGTCACATTTTTAGACTTAGACAATTTTTTCATTCTGCCATAAGTGCTTTTCTACAACACTATTTCTTTAATATCCACAATAGTTGTCACATATTTAGACTTAGACAATTTTTCCGTTCTGCCATAACTGCTTTTCTACAATACCATTTCTTTAATATCCGCAATAGTTGTCACATTACCCACTTCAAACCTCTTTTAAACCTGTACCTTCAAATGTCGTATTTCTGTAGTTCATACAGAACTTTATGTTTACAACATTTGGGTCTAGAATTTCATGATAGCTAACCTTCATATGTTACTTATATCTCATGAGGGTATAGAATGGTCTTTTAAAATTTCTATATGATTGATTAATATCTGAGAAGTATCGTTTCTTTGACTTTTGATTTTATATCCATTCTTGAACATTTTATTTGTCTCATTTTTGATCTGGTCGACAAGCTTTTGACAGAGTAGAGACCTTGTCATTTTACAGTAAAGTCAAATTTCACCTACTGTTGGTAACACTAAACTTTTAAAGTTAAGAAAATTACTAACCGAAACTGACTGGTATTCAGATAAACAGTTTTACTTCAAACTTATTTTTATCAATTTGTAAAATATTTCTTCTCTGTACTGAACCACTGATGTCTACAAATCTCAATATTATCTTCAACACACGTTACATTTCAGTAACTCACTGCTAGGTACAGGTCTTTTCATTCCTACTGTTATTGGTCTTCCAATTTACCCCTGGATAATATTATACTTGGAATCACCAGAGAATATGTTTTAATGGAAATTAATTGTGATAATAGCTTTACACAAAATTCATTAACCTTTCCTGTTTTAGAAAAAGTGGAAAGTGTAAAACACGAGTAGCTTATGTGTTTATAGAGGGACAAGTGTTTTTGGTTTAGGTTTCATTTTTTGACATGAAACGTTGAATCATGACATGTACGTTGAAAGACACAAAGAAAGACATATTACTAGAGCAACTTGAATAAGGTCAAAGTTCAAAGTCTACGTGAACTCCTTCTGTTAGCCAAAGAATGTTATTTCATTTTCTTAGACTATGTATCGCTGACTAAGATAACATTGGATACTCTCTCTGGAGGGTCAGGTGCTCTTTGACCTCTTCCTCTTTCCTTTACTTGTATAGTCATGCAGTGTTGGATGGTGTTAGTTACTGCTTTAGGGTCAGAGTGGGCTGAATTACTCCGACCTTTTCAGGTCAATGTCCATGTACTGGTTTCATACATTTACCTTATCAGTAGGCCAATGTCCATGTACTGGTTTCATACATTTACCCTATCAGTAGGTCAATGTCCATGTACTGGTTTCATACATTTACCCTATCAGTAGATCAATGTCCATGTACTGGTTTCATACATTTACCCTATCAGTAGGTCAATGTCCATGTACTGGTTTCATACCTTTACCCTATCAGTAGGTCAATGTCCATGTACTGGTTTCATACCTTTACCCTATCAGTAGGTCAATGTCCATGTACTGGTTTCATACATTTACCCTATCAGTAGGTCAATGTCCATGTACTGGTTTCATACCTTTACCCTATCAGTAGGTCAATGTCCATGTACTGGTTTCATACCTTTACCCTATCAGTAGGTCAATGTCCATGTACTGGTTTCATACCTGTACCCTATCAGTAGGTCAATGTCCATGTACTGGTTTCATACATTTACCCTATCAGTAGGTCAATGTCCATGTACTGGTTTCATACATTTACCCTATCAGTAGAAAGTCTAGTTTGATGGTGGCCTCTCCCCCTCTATATATTTATTATTATTTTATTTTTCATTTACTTATTTTTATGTTTAAAATATATGTTGATCGGGGAGAGGTGTTTAGGACTAACTTCATCATGTATGAGATACCTGTCTAGTTCGCATAATAATTCATTTTTCGTCCAATTGTATCAAAATACGTTATTGTACTATGTAGGAGTCTATCTGGTATGGTTGGTATGTTCGAATATTTGTGTATGAATTTAGGTGATGTTGCTCTGAGAACTCTGTATACTGTTGTGAGGAGTGTGTTTTGTGTTGTTTGTAGCTTGGTTTTAATTGTTTTGTCACTTACAGTTATCCATGCTAGAGCTGCACAGTCGATTACTGGTTTAATGTATGTTTTGTATATTTTTAGTATGTTGTCTATTGACGCTCCACTGTTCTTGCCAGTTAGACTCCTAGCATAGTTGGTTCTTCGCCAGACCTTACGTTTAGTTTCATTTACATGGTTAATCCATGCTTATTTTGAGTCACAGGTTAGATCTAGAAATTTTGCCGATTTAGGAGTCTGAAGTAGTGTTCTATATTTCAGTCAGTAGTTTTTTTGTATTTTGTTTGCTTTGTAAAGACCACAAGTTGTGTTTTTGCTGTATTTATTTTTATTCTATATTTTGACAATATTCACTTATTCTATTTAGTTGTGGTTGTATGTTTGTGGCTTGGATTGTTGGTGTTGTGGTACGTTTACAGACTGCCACATCATCTGCGAACTGTGAGGAGAATCCATGATTAGGATCCCTCAGTGGCATATTGTTTACATACATGATGAAGAGTATAGGGCTAACCATCCCTCCCTGAGGGACACCAGCTTCAGGAGTAAAGTACACAGAAAAGGTTCCTTCTATATTTTCTATTTTCCAAAAAGTTACATAACCAGCGAATAATTCCACGCGGTAGTCCTACTTTATTCATACGGAACCGTAGACCATTGTGCCATACAGTGTCGAATGCTTTCTCAACGTATTGGATATCGGTTTTGGTTTGTTTTTGAATTTCACGCAAAGCTACTCGAGGGCTATCTGCGCTAACCGTCCCTAATTTACTAGTGTAAGACCAGCGGGAAGACAGCTAGTCACAACCACTTACCTCCAACTCTTGGGCTACTCTCTTACCAACGAATAGTGGGTTAGACCGTCACATTATAACGCCCCACGACTGAAAGGGCAAGCATGTTTGCTGTGAGGGGATTCGAACCCACGACCCTCGGATTACGAGTCTAACGCCTTAACCCACATGGCCATACCGGGCCGCTACGTGTAGGTGACCTCACTATTTACTCTAGAAAACTGTCGTACACCAGCGTTTCGCTTTTATTTTTCCATCAGCAACAGTATCAACAGATAAAGTATAACACTGGATGGTGTTTTCGAATTCTGTTATGCTTTCACATACAGTTAATTAAATCTGTGTTAGTTGATTAAAAACTTTGACAGGGCGGATCGTCGGTTAATAGAGAACTGAGTGATCGCTTATATATTTTAACCTTTAGAAAATTTCAAATCAGATTCGTGTATAGGTCTTATTGCCGCACAGTGGGAGTGGCTATCATATGCCCTTCTTTGTACTCTATAACCGAAAGCTAGGGACGCAGGTAATCACTTGTGTATCCTTGTGCTGAAATTCAAACAAACAGGTATAGCGTTAAAACCTGAAACAAACAAAATACTGGGTTAGAAGTTGAAAGAAACAGATGTAACAAATATGTATCATATTCGTGAGGAGTGACAGTTTTAATTGGGTATTTTATTTAAAACTGTGTTTAACCCATTTTGAAACACTCTTTGTTTGTTTTTAGTGCAAACCTACACAAAAAAACTATCTTTAGTCTGTGTACTACTTGGAATCGAACCTCTGTTTAAGTGTAGATAGCCTATTGGTGATTTTAAAGTATGCATAAAACATCTTGTAGGAAAAAATTAACATTTTAAAATATCGAAAGCATTTATTTTTTTAATTTCGCACAAAATCACTAGAGGGCTCTCTGTGTTAGCCGTCCCTAACTTAGTAGTGTAAGACTAGAAAGAAGACAGCTAGTCACCACCACCCATTGTCAACTCTTGAGCTACTCTTTTACCAACGAATCGCACATTATAACGCCCGCACAGCCGAAAGGGCGAGAGTATTGGTGCTGCGGTGATGTTTTCCAACAACATGTTGAATTTGTCTTCGGCGAACCAAATAAATTACACTATGTAACACAATTTTTACTTTTTCTTGTTCCTGGACAGAAAATGTTATTTCTCAATTGCTTATGTCTAAAGTAAATGTAAAAGACCTATTTTTATCTTTAAACTTTGCTTTTGTGATCTGGGAGCGTATAGCGAAAACATGATGGGAGACTATATTTGGGGTCTGATACATGTAAGTGATTTACAGTCGCAAATCTCGAAAAACTACTCAACTTCGAAACATTTTTGTATAACTGGTATAAATACATGTAAATCTTGATTCATATGCTGTTTTATTCAGACATTATGTAAATGAAAATGTGCAAATTTGCCCGTTTTTACATAGAAAATAAATTAATTTCTAAATTTCATTATCCAGGTCACAAAAGCTTTTAAATGATTTAGTAGTAAATATAATATTCAACCAAATCATTACGTATAATCATTTTCAATAATACGTTATACTGACACTAAGATCTATACATTATTATTGAAAGACTTAGCTAGGCCTGAAGTGGTGCTCAGGTTTGCGTGACTCGAGTTAAAACAACCACAGGCGAAGTATATAGAGCTTACTAGCATCGAACGTAGGAAAGAAGTTTTGAACTCTTTAGCAATTCTTTCATTGGGGCATAATTTTATACGTTAAGGGAAAATCACGTTCTGCTCTACTTTCTCTAAACCAAACGAAAACCATGACCCGGTCTATTTTGTTATGTTTTTTTTTTTTTGCATTAAAACGGACGTTACAGAAAATAGGGAAATAACCGCACGCTTCTCTCACATTGAATATATACTACTGTTTCAGTGCAACAAGAAACATTTGGTAATCTGTCTCCGTTTTTGGAGGGATTTTGAAAATTGAAACAAACGAAATCTCACGTGAGAACGTGCATCTGTATTCGTTTTAAAGGTATCGTAAGTAGAAACACGAATATAGGTTTCTATATTGTTACAGTGTAACAAGTAGTCAGTAATACTAACATAACACAGTTTTCACATTCAGACGAATTCAGGTGAATAGAATATTACGTAACGCGTTCGGCCTGCCTTCAGTGTTTACATTAAATGAAATCTTTGGGTTTGGTGAGTTTACCCTGGCAATGGTCTAATCTCTCCTCTATCTATCCGCGTTTTGACACGCGCTTTGATGTATTTGTAATCACACTACTAGTACACCGAGAGACGAACAAATAAACAATATAACCAAGTTATATAAATTTACAAAAAAGTGAGCAAACCTTTTCTAGTAGCCAATGGCTGCTATTCCTAATTCATAATTTCTGTTGTCTGATTCTTTCATAGATAGAGCAGTATCTAGTTACTATCTGCAAACAAACATATAAAGTTGTTCTTTACAGACAAATATATTGTAAATAAATAGTTTGTGTCGTTCTTGTAGTGCTCTCATTTGTCTGGTTGGAATGTTCAACATAAATCAATATCTATATATGGCGTCTTGCTCTATGTTAGGTCCCTAATATCTTAATCCGGTTTCGCACGTACTGTTTGTATAGATAAGATAAACTAGTTAGTGCCAACTTAGGTCATTAGTATTAGGGAGAGTTAAAATGGAGATACATTCATCTGTGGTAACATACAACATTGTAGTTAGTTTGTCTTTAATGGCTGCTATATTTGGTAAAAGTCATCGAAATATGAGACATTTAGCTTAAAATATGTGTTTTCTATTAAGTTTGACTTATAACTTAAAGTAATTTTTGGAGAAAAGAACATATTTTATAAACAGGAAGAGCACAAACTGTTTGGGAATTATCTGAACGGGTTCTGGTTACAGTGGTGTCTGAGAATTATGTGAACTGGTTCTGGTTACAGTGCTGTCTGAGAATTATGTGAACTGGTTCTTGTTACAGTGCTGCCTGAAAATTATGTGAACTGGTTCTGGTTACAGTGCTGTCTGAGAATTATGTGAACTGGTTCTGGTTACAGTGCTGCCTGAGAATTATGTGAACTGGTTCTGGTTACAGTGCTGTCTGAGAAGTATGTGAACTGGTTCCGGTTACAGTGCTGCCTGAGAATTATGTGAACTGGTTTTTGTTACAGTGCTGCCTGGAATTATGCGAACTGGTTCTTGTTATAGTGCTGTTTGAGAATTATGTGAACTGGTTCTGGTTACAGTGCTGTTTGAGAATTATGTGAACTGGTTCTGGTTACAGTGCTGTCTGAGACAGGTTGGTTAATTTAGTTTCATCTGATTACACATAGCTTCGCACTGAAATACCTTTAAATATTTACTAGCATAAAAAACTCGTGCTCAGATGCGAGGCTCACTACATGTCCTGGTTCACAGAGTCCATAATGTAACGGTAACTACTTTCATTGTCCACAGTTACTTCTATAACTACCCCGCAAAAGAAAGTAAAATGTAAAACACCCGTGGTACTTTAGCACGTATGGGAAGTCTGGTCTCACTGTGTGCACGAATATCAAAAATACCACTCAGGGGATCCAGAGGGAGCCACGATCGTAAAATACGATGCCAGGTTTTTATTCGGCTACACTGAAAACCTTCTGTTAGTCGTTCATCATGTGGGATGTGTTTCAGCTCCCCTTGGTGGTGGAGGTGGAAGCCATATAGATGGTTTTGAATTTCGCACAAAGCTACACGAGGGCTATCTGTGCTAGCCGTCCCTAATTTTGCAGTGTAAGACTAGAGGGAAAGCAGCTCGTCATTACCACCCACCGCCAACTCTTGGGCTACTCTTTTACCAACGAATAGTGGGATTGACCGTCACTTTATAACGCCCCCACGGCTGAAAGGGCGAGCATGTTTGGCGCGACGGGGATGCGAACCCGCGACCCTCGGATTACGAGTCGCACGCCTTAACGCGCTTGGCCATGCCGGGCCAGGAAGCCATATAGATAAGGTTTGTTTGTTTGTTTGTTTGTTTTGAATTTCGCGCAAAGCTACTCGAGGGTTATCTGCGCTAGCTGTCCCTAATTTAGCAGTGTAAGACTAGAAAGAAGGCAACTAGTCATCACCACCCACCGCAAACTCTTGGGCTAGTCTTTCACCAACGAATAGTGGGATTGACCATTACATTATAACGCCACCGCGGCTGAAAGGACAAGCATGCTTGGTGCAACGGGGATTCAAACCCGCGCCCTTCGGATTACGAGTCGAACGTTTAACCCACCTGGCCACGCCGGGCCTATAGATGAGGACCTTCTGGACTACCAGAATTCCAATGTCAAGTGTTGTTTTTATGGCTCGAAAATTGTGATAGAAGTTTGAGAATAATCAAATAAATAAACACAAACATAACTTGATTTATAAAGGGATACCACACGTTTCTGTCAGAAGTAAGACAAGGCTTAGCTTAATACGGCAAATATGTTCGGACCTTGATTCGCAGAATCTATGGTTAACAACACATTGATACAAAATTGTTTTCCTTACTGTGGGACTGAGGATACTCTGCAACAGTGGTGACGCCTGACTAATCAGTCAGACTACAGTTCATGGAAGGCTCTATTTGTTAGCTATCTTCGTTCTAGTCTTTCAGTTCAAACTTAGTGACGACTATGCACAGATAAATCTTTGTGTATCTCCGCGCAAAAATTATACAAACAAAACAAGTTCATCACAAAAAGAAATAAACACTCTATTACTGTTCTTCAGAAAAGTAAAATATAGCAAGTTATTACAGTTACATAATCATGTCCACCGTTGCGGATTTACAACGCTAAAATCAGGGGTTCGATTTTCTCGGTGGTCACAGCAGATAACTCGATGTTACTTTGTTATAAGAAAACACACACACACTACATAATCATACATCGTACGTTTTAGATAGATGTTTCATTGTATTAAAGTTATTCTAAATGTGGTCGTTTTGAAATATCTAGCATATAAATGTTGTTGGATTTTAGTAGAAATAAAACAAAAACAAAACGACTGTGTATCTGCAGAGGAAACAAATGTTTTGCTTTATAGTTTACACAAGAAGATAAACTGGTCTGAGATCGGTGTGGTTAGGGCACTTGACTCGTGATCTGAGGATCGCGGGTTCAAATCCCCATCACACAGTGTGGGCGTTATAAGTGACAGTCAAAGAGTAGCTCAAGATGTAGGTGGCGATGACTAAACTTTGTTTAGGGCCTAAACTATCAGCATAGTGCCGAGCCTATTACCATTATAACAGTAAAGGTGTAATAATTCATTCACCTAAAGGGTGAGGTTGTCTTTCATGTACGAATTGTTTTCAAACTTTAGGCCAAATCATAATCAATGATGACGAGAAAACCTAATTGTATAGAAAAATATATGTGTAAAAACGGATGGTTTGGGTTGAGAAAAATATTTTTTCAGTTACCACACGGGTATGTTAGCCCTTGTGCACCATTATACAGTTTACAGTTACCACACGGGTATGTTAGCCCTTGTGTACCATTATACAGTTTACAGTTACCACGCTGGTATGTTAGCTCTTGTGCACCATTATACCTTTACAGTTACCACACTGGTATGTTAGCTCTTGTGTACCATTATACATTTTACAGTTACCACACTGATATGTTAGCCCTTGTGTACCATTATACAGTTTACAGTTACCACACTGGTATGTTAGCCCTTGTGTACCATTATACAGTTTACAGTTATCACACGGGTATGTTAGCCATTGTGCACCATTATACATTTTACAGTTACCACACGGGTATGTTAGCCCTTGTGTACCATTATACAGATTACAGTTACCACACTGATATGTTAGCTCTTGTGTACCATTATACATTTTACAGTTACCACACGGGTATGTTAGCCCTTGTGTACCATTATACAGTTTACAGTTACCACACTGGTATGTTAAGCCTTGTGTGCCATTATACAGTTTACAGTTACCACACTGGTATGTTAGCCCTTGTGTACCATTATACAGTTTACAGTTACCACACGGGTATGTTAGCCCTTGTGTACCATTATACAGTTTACAGTTACCACACTGGTATGTTAGCCCTGGTGCACCATTATACAGTTTACAGTTACCACACGGGTATATTATCCCTTGTGTACCATTATACATTTTACAGTTACCACACGGGTATGTTAGTCCTTGTGTACCGTTATACAGTTTACAGTTACCACGCGGGTATGTTAGCCCTTGTGTACCATTATACAGTTTACAGTTACCACACGGGTATGTTAGCCCTTGTGTACCATTATACATTTTACAGTTACCACACGGGTATGTTAGTCCTTGTGTACCATTATACAGTTTACAGTTACCACACTGGTATGTTAGCTCTTGTGTACCATTATACATTTTACAGTTACCACACGGGTATGTTAGCCCTTGTGCACCATTATACCTTTTACAGTTACCACACTGGTATGTTAGCTCTTGTGTACCATTATACATTTTACAGTTACCACACTGATATGTTAGCCCTTGTGTACCATTATACAGTTTACAGTTACCACACTGGTATGTTAGCCCTTGTGCACCATTATACAGTTTACAGTTATCACACGGGTATGTTAGCCATTGTGCACCATTATACATTTTACAGTTACCACACGGGTATGTTAGCCCTTGTGTACCATTATACAGATTACAGTTACCACACTGATATGTTAGCCCTTGTGTACCATTATACAGTTTACAGTTACCACACGGGTATGTTAGCCCTTGTGTACCATTATACAGTTTACAGTTACCACGCTGGTATGTTAGCTCTTGTGCACCATTATACCTTTACAGTTACCACACTGGTATGTTAGCTCTTGTGTACCATTATACATTTTACAGTTACCACACTGATATGTTAGCCCTTGTGTACCATTATACAGTTTACAGTTACCACACTGGTATGTTAGCCCTTGTGTACCATTATACAGTTTACAGTTATCACACGGGTATGTTAGCCATTGTGCACCATTATACATTTTACAGTTACCACACGGTATGTTAGCCCTTGTGTACCATTATACAGATTACAGTTACCACACTGATATGTTAGCCCTTGTGTACCATTATACAGTTTACAGTTACCACACTGGTATGTTAGCCCTTGTGCACCATTATACAGTTTACAGTTACCACACTGGTATGTTAGCCCTTGTGCACCATTATACAGTTTACAGTTACCACACTGGTATGTTAGCTCTTGTGTACCATTATACATTTTACAGTTACCACACGGGTATGTTAGCCCTTGTGCACCATTATATATTCTACAGTTACCACACTGGTATGTTAGCTCTTGTGTACCATTATACATTTTACAGTTACCACACGGGTATGTTAGCCCTTGTGTACCATTATACAGTTTACAGTTACCACACTGGTATGTTAAGCCTTGTGTGCCATTATACAGTTTACAGTTACCACACTGGTATGTTAGCCCTTGTGTACCATTATACAGTTTACAGTTACCACACGGGTATGTTAGCCCTTGTGTACCATTATACAGTTTACAGTTACCACACTGGTATGTTAGCCCTGGTGCACCATTATACAGTTTACAGTTACCACACGGGTATATTATCCCTTGTGTACCATTATACATTTTACAGTTACCACACGGGTATGTTAGTCCTTGTGTACCGTTATACAGTTTACAGTTACCACGCGGGTATGTTAGCCCTTGTGTACCATTATACAGTTTACAGTTACCACACGGGTATGTTAGCCCTTGTGTACCATTATACATTTTACAGTTACCACACGGGTATGTTAGTCCTTGTGTACCATTATACAGTTTACAGTTACCACACGGGTATGTTAGCCCTTGTGCACCATTATACAGTTTACAGTTACCACACTGGTATGTTAGTCCTTGTGTACCATTATACAGTTTCCAGCTATCACATAGGTATGTTAGCCCTTGTTTACCATTATATAGTTTACAATTACCACATATGTATGTTAACCCTTGTGCACCTTTATACAGTGTACAGTTACCGCACAGATATGTTAACCCATGTGCTCCATAATACAGTTTACAATTACCACACTGGTATGTTAACTTTAGTGTAGTTTCCAGTTACTACACAGATAAGTGTTGCGTGATAACATACATACACACGTTTATGTTCTACCTATGGTACTATAATCAAACTGCATTCTCACCACGCACCATGTTCACTACTTGTATACAACAATTTATCAAATTTAGGCTTGTGAGAGTGCTCCAGAGCGCCTGCTTGTCATGTCCGAAATTTCATAAATATATTTTTGAAAAATTAAAATCATACGCGTTTTGTGATTTCTGCACTATAAATTACAATAAAGAACTAAATCGTAATGAAAATATATTCCTGTTTATCAATATAAACACCAAACTATCATGGCTCCTGTTATCAATATAAACACCAAACTATCATGGCTCCTGTTATCAATATAAACACCAAACTGTCATGGCCCCTGTTTTCAATATAAACACCAAACTGTCATGGCCCCTGTTATCAATATAAACAGCAAATTGTCATGGCCCCTGTTATCAATATAAACAGCAAACTGTCATGGCCCCTGTTATCAATATAAACACCAAACTGTCATGGCCCCTGTTATCAATATAAACAGCAAACTGTCGTGGCCTTTGTTATCAATATAAACAGCAAACTGTCATGGCCCCTGTTATCAATATAAACACCAAACTGTCATGGCCCCTGTTATCAATATAAATACCAAACTGTCATGGCCCCTGTTAATAATTTAAACAGCAAACTGTCATGGCCCCTGTTATCAATGTAAACAGCAAACTGTCATGACCCCTGTTATCAATATAAACATCAAACTGTGATGGCCTCTGTTATCAATATAAACAGCAAATTGCCATGGCCCCTCTTATCTATATAAACAGCAAACTGTCATGGCCCTGTTATCAATATTAACAGCAAACTGTCATGACCCCTGTTATCAATATAAACAGCAAACTGTCATGGCCCCTGTTATCAATGTAAACAGCAAACTGTCATGGCCCCTGTTATCAATGTAAACAGCAAACTGTCATGGCCCCTGTTATCAATATAAACACCAAACTGTAATGGCCCCTGTTATCAATATAAACAGCAAACTGTCATGGCCCCTGTTATCAATATAAACACCAAACTGTCATGGCCCTGTTATCAATATAAACACCAAACTGTCATGGCCCCTGTTATCAATATAAACACCACACTGTCATGGCCTTTGTTATCAATATAAACAGCAAACTGTCATGACCCTGTTATCAATATAAACAGCAAACTGTCATGGCCCTGTTATCAATATAAACATCAAACTGTAATGGCCCCTGTTATCAATATAAATAGCAAACTGTCATGGCCCCTGTTATCAATATAAACACCAAAATGTCATGGCCCCTGTTATCAATATAAACAGCAAACTGTCATGGCCCCTGTTATCAATATAAATACCAAACTGTCATGGCCCTGTTAATAATTTAAACAGCAAACTGTCATGGCCCTGTTATCAATGTAAACAGCAAACTGTCATGACCCCTGTTATCAATATAAACATCAAACTGTGATGGCCTCTGTTATCAATATAAACAGCAAATTGCCATGGCCCCTCTTATCTATATAAACAGCAAACTGTCATGGCCCCTGTTATCAATATTAACAGCAAACTGTCATGACCCTGTTATCAATATAAACAGCAAACTGTCATGGCCCCTGTTATCAATGTAAACAGCAAACTGTCATGGCCCCTGTTATCAATGTAAACAGCAAACTGTCATGGCCCCTGTTATCAATATAAACACCAAACTGTAATGGCCCCTGTTATCAATATAAACAGCAAACTGTCATGGCCCCTGTTATCAATATAAACACCAAACTGTCATGGCCCCTGTTATCAATATAAACACCAAACTGTCATGGCCCCTGTTATCAATATAAACACCACACTGTCATGGCCTTTGTTATCAATATAAACAGCAAACTGTCATGACCCCTGTTATCAATATAAACAGCAAACTGTCATGGCCCCTGTTATCAATGTAAACAGCAAACTGTCATGGCCCTGTTATCAATATAAACATCAAACTGTAATGGCCCCTGTTATCAATATAAATAGCAAACTGTCATGGCCCCTGTTATCAATATAAACACCAAAATGTCATGGCCCCTGTTATCAATATAAACAGCAAACTGTCATGGCCCCTGCTATCTCGTATGATTTTTGCGTGTTTTGTGATAAAGTATCTGTAAATCATAGTACTATTTTCTAGGAGTTTCACTTTCTTATTTTTAGGAAGAACGGCTCTAACCTTTTTGTGACCCAGCGCAGCACACAAACCACTTAATCATGCCTGAACATAATATAAATGAGAGAGACCTTCAGAAATGTTTAATGTTATTAAGTCTGATATATCCTAATATAAAACAAATACATTTAGTCATCCGTCAAGAAAATACGTTTTTGAATTACTTTTCACAACAGAGTATTTTATAATGTTAAAATAGGCCAAGGAAATGTCTGTTTCAGAACAGTCAGTCTGTAGGTCTGGTGTAAACCTTGTTGATAGAATAGAAATGTAATAAGTTAAGAGCTCCATACAAACAACTATACTTACACATTACAGAGACGAGACACGTGTAACGAAATTTATCACGAACGTTATATTATCTCAGAATTTCTTCTGTTTATTCACTTGGGATGGTTATCATCTACTCAAATAAGTGCAATAATTAATACAACAGAAGGCTATACTTAACCAGTGAGGTACAAGAGGTGAAACAGAATATATAGGCTGTTGACTCCCCAGAGATGACCGCTGTGCTAACTAGATATTGTGAGCTCTAGGGATCTACATTATACTTTGATTTGTAGCCTAACCCGCAAGAACTTTTTATAAATATCCATTTCGCAGCTATGTTTAGATACAAATATAAATTTCATGAAAATGGCACAATTATCCAAATGGCACCATTACTGTTTCACTAACCTTTGTCGATGCTAAATACCAACACATATATGAACATAAAGACATCTGTCACAACTACGCCATGTATATATACCCTTATGATATAATAAATACATATTAAATTTTTCTTCAGTAATCACGCTACCGACAGCTACATAATTAAATAAACTTACTAAGTTAGTATCGCTGATATGCATTCCCCGTAACCATGGTAACAACACTTCGGTCACAAAGAACTGAATGTTTTATGTTTACTCAAACCAACCACTTGTTACCCACAACGTTGAATACACACAAAACATCAATGTTTCAATCGTTATGAAATAACAGAAGCTGATGTTTTATTTGTCATTAACACGGTGTTTTGTTCTTGTGTTTATCTGTGTTATTTCTTTTCATTCTCTTGTTTTCCACACAGCTAATGACATTTTGACAAGAGTGTAATACTACATCATGAACATTACTATTCTGGGGACATTTATTTAATGAAACTGAACATTACATTATGAGGTAAACATGCTGTTATTTGTTGTGTTTCTGATATGCTTGAAATTCATAAGAAAGGACATCCTGTAGTTTTTAACTCATAGCTATACTTTGGGTGATTTTCCGTGGAATTTCTGAAAAGCTTTGCAGGTAATGAATACTCTCTGAAAGACACCTTTGTATTTTTAAAGATGGTACCGGTTTCATTCTCAACGATAGCTCTCATAACACTAACACAGTATACAATATGGCTGTGTTATAATTTATATATTCTAATCATACTGAAGACAGTACTACAATCTGAGTTATAATTTATATATAACGATCGTTGAAAAGACAGTTTAATAATCTATGTTATAATTTATATATTCTAATCATACTGAAGACAGTACTACAATCTGAGTTATAATTTACATATAACGATCGTTGTAAAGACAGTATTACAATGAGTGTGGTAATTCATATATACTAATCATACTGAAGTCAGTATTACAACAAGTGTTATAATTTATATATACTAATCATACTGAAGTCAGTATTAGAGTCAGTGTTATAATTCATATATACTAATCATACTGAAGTCAGTATTAGAGTCAGTGTTATAATTCATATATACTAAACATACTGAAGTCAGTATTACAATATGTGTTATAATTTATATATACTAATCATACTGAAGTCAGTATTAGAGTCAGTGTTATAATTCATATATACTAAACATACTGAAGTCAGTATTACAATATGTGTTATAATTTATATATACTAATCATTCTGAAGACAGTATTACAATATGTGTTATAATTTATATATACTAATCATACTGAAGACAATCAGTGTTATAACTTGAATACAATGATGATACATAAGACAACATTACATTCTGTGTTATAACTTGTATATAATTATGATACATAAGACAGCATTACATTCCGTGTTATAACTTGCATATAATGATGATACATAAGACAACATTACATTCTGAGCTATAACTTGTATATAATGATGATACATAAGACAGCATTACATTCTGTGTTACAACTTGTATATAATGATGATACATAAGACAGCATTACATTCTGTGTTATAACTTGTATATAATGATGATACATAAGACAGCATTACATTCTGTGTTATAACTTGTATATAATGATGATACATAAGACAACATTACATTCTGTGTTATAACTTGTATATAATGATGATACATAAGACAACATTGCATTCTGTGTTATAACTTGTATATAATGATGATACATAAGACAACATTACATTCTGTGTTATAACTTGTATATAATGATGATACATATGACAGCATTACATTCTGTGTTATAACTTGTATATAATGATGATACATAAAACAGCATTACATTCTGTGTTATAACTTGTATATAATGATGATACATAACACAACATTGCATTCTGTGTTATAACATGTATACAATGATGATACATAAGACAGCATTACATTCTGTGTTACAACTTGTATATAATGATGATACATAAGACAGTATTACATTCTGTGTTATAACTTGTATATAATGATGATACATAAGACAACATTACATTCTGTGTTATAACTTGTATATAATGATGATACATAAGACAACATTACATTCTGTGTTATAACTTGTATATAATGATGATACATAAGACAACATTACATTCTGTGTTACAACTTGTATATAATGATGATACATATGACAACATTACATTCTGTGTTATAACTTGTATATAATGATGATACATAAACAGCATTACATTCTGTGTTACAACTTGTATATAATGATGATACATAAGACAGCATTACATTCTGTGTTATAACTTGTATATAATGATGATACATAAGACAACATTACATTCTGTGTTATAACTTGTATATAATGATGATACATAAGACATTACATTCTGTGTTATAACTTGTATATAATGATGATACACAAGACAGCATTACATTCCGTGTTATAACTTGTATATAATGATGATACATAAGACAACATTACATTCTGTGTTATAACTTGTATATAATGATGATACATAAGACAGCATTACATTTTGTGTTATAACTTGTATATAATGATGATACATAAAACAACATTACATTCCGTGTTATAATATGTATATAATGATGATACATAAGACAGCATTACATTCTGTGTTATAACTTGTATATAATGATGATACATAAGACAGCATTACATTCTGTGTTATAACTTGTATATAATGATGATACATAACACAACATTACATTCTGTGTTATTACTTGTATATAATGATGATACATAAGACAACATTACATTTTGTGTTATAACTTGTATATAATGATCGTACGTAACAGATTATTACAGATTTTTTCTCTCAGTGTTTTTTTAAAGTTGTCTTACAGAGTAAGTGGGTTATAGTCTGTACAGAATGAACATGTGGAAGGATGTAATACAATTTCACTACTTATGTAATGACCAGGTGTTTTTCCAGTATGATTATGTGATAAGTTCGTCCACACGCTGTATGTAGTAAACATCTTTTTGTTTTGTCTCTTTTTTACTGCACTCTATCTTTATGTTTTTCAACTTGTTAAGACTTTGGTAACACGTCTTTATCGTTATTAAAAAAAATTATAAAAATGTTTTGTAATTATTAAGTAAAACTAATTAATGTTTCACGATTTTTGGTTATTTAAATAATAATGCACATGGTAACCACAACCAATGCAAATTTGCTGTGAAGAGATTGGCACCAGAACTGTATATTGTTACGTAGGTAGTATGAAGATAGTGGAAACTGTTTGCTTGATAAAAGTAAATACAAGAGTTCTTTCCGACTGTAAATATTCATATACGTAGATCACAAAGATTCAAGAAGGCCGACTATTTAGAA
Source organism: Tachypleus tridentatus (assembly GCF_004210375.1). Lineage (NCBI taxonomy): Eukaryota > Metazoa > Arthropoda > Merostomata > Xiphosura > Limulidae > Tachypleus > Tachypleus tridentatus. The sequence goes on along the minus strand of NC_134830.1, from coordinate 1,262,379 downwards.
TGTCAATAGAGGGGATATTCTATGTGCTTAATGGCGTTGGAAAGAAAGAAAATATGGAACAACTCGGAGCACCCGGACCATCGATAAATAGTTTTGCAATAAGTCTCTCCATGACGTGATGAGAATCCACAAACAGAAAGATCAGCACCACGTCAGCCTTTGATATAATCAAGAAAAATGCACATCTGGAAATGAATCTAGCTATGTACGGATTCACTTAGCTAAGGTTTCTATTCATGTCTGTGTTTAAACGTTTAACCTCAAGTAGATAAAGAATGAAATGGAAAGACATACAATTAAAAATGGTTTTATAGGTAGTTTTTCAGAATAGATTTTGATTATAAACCTTTGAAATTATTTAATTGAAGGAATAAACAAAAAATAATAATACAAAGTGCAGAATTTACAAAAAATGATTGTAAAATGAATCAGTAACATGTGTGCTATGTCGAACAAATCAGCCAAGTTGAATCACTCAAGGAAGATAAACCCATGTGGTTTCTGGATTAATGATGTTGTAGTTGATATTTGTTCTCTATACACAACGGTAGGGTGATATTAAATCCACGTGGTTAGTTGGATTAATTATATTATTGAGGTGACTGTATGTTATATTAATAAAACATTACATAAACATTTAATTTCTCAGTTTAAATCACAAGCACTTAAACCAATGATTGTAGGCTTTTAAACTATATTATTATCAAATGAATGACACCAGATGGTAATCATTGCTTCATTAAAAACGGACGTGTACCAATGTAGGAAACATTAACCACTAACGTAGTCAAAAGTGGAATCTCTACACGAACTTACATTTCTGTGCTTACTATTGTGTGATTATTTATGCAATGTTGATGTATATATTTAAATTTCCTTTATATCAAGAACACAGTTTTTATATGTTTATGTGGAATTAAATTCCAGTAATTAATTAAGAATGTTTTCAGTTGCTTATTAGTGAAAAGCGTATTTAATTGGTCGATCCATTCAGAAACGTGTTTATACATTACTAGTTGCAGGCTCCAACAAGAAATGACAGCGCTGTAATTAGGCTAGTGAAAGCTTGCATTACCTTAATGAGAATTTATTGTCGTATTTTGAATAGAGATTAAATAGGATCAAAAGTAGAACACAGTTGTTATTTGGTTGGAAGAGTTTCGACAAGCAAAACGATAAAATAATGTAAGACTTCATGAGTATTTCTGTAGTGGTCATTCAAATGAACGTGAACTATAGCTTGAGATGTATTTATCCACTTGATAAGTCTTCACTTGTACGTAACATATTTAGTAGATTGTCAACATTAATAAATATAATTTAGTGTGGTTTTTCTCTCATAATTCTACAGACAAAATACGGCAAAGCGTCTAAAATGGAATAAAATATGATAAAGTGACTTATTCTTTTTATGACCTGGGGCAAAATGAGATGATAAAGTGACTTGTTAACCCGCAGTCTATGGCAAAATGAGATGATAAAGTGACTTGTTAACCCGCAGTCTATGGCAAAATAAGATGATCAAGTGACTTGTTAACCCCCAGTCTATGGCAAAACAAGATGATCAAGTGACTTGTTCATATCTAGTCTAGGGCAAAATAAGATGATAAAGTGGCTTCATTGTACCTAGTCTAGGACAAAATGAGGTGATAAAATGGCTTCATCACATCTAGTCTAGGACAAAATGAGATGGTAAAGTGACTTCATCACATCTAGTCTAGGACAAATGAGATGGTAAAGTGACTTCATCATATCTTGTCTGAAACAAAATAGGATGATAAAGTGACTTGTTCATATCTAGTCTAGGGCAAAATAAGATGATAAAGTGGCTTCATCATACCTAGTTGTTTGTTGTGAATTCCGCGCAAAGCTACTCAAGGGCTATCTGCACTAGCCGTTCCTAATTTTGCAGTGTAAGACCAGAGGGAAGGCAGCTAGTCATCACCACCCATCGCCAACTCTTGGGCGACTCTTTATCAACGAATAGTAGGATAGACCGCACATAATAACGCCCCCACGGCTGAACCTCGGATTACGAGTCGAACGTCTTAACACACTTGGCCATGCCGGGCCTATCAAGTAATATAATAGAATTACAATAGAAAGCTTGTTGCTATTTGCATGTAGATAGGTGATATCATAGGATATAACCAAATGTGTTGGTTCTTCAGCACAACTAAACAATGTCCACTATTGTGTCCACTACTGAATTAACACTGTGCCATGGAGGGTGAGGGGTAGAAATGATGTCTGTACTTAATTACCCAGAGAAAAAGAAAGACATGGAGTGCTTGTAAAATGAAACTGTTTGAAAAATATTATAAAAATATAAAATGCATAACATTTTACATTTACTTAATTTCGGTGTTTCTTCAAAACTAAGAAGAAATATATATACTAATACCTATAGGGTAAAGACCTATAATAAAAAGGTCCATAGGGTATATCCTTGGTCTCTAAAACCAAAACGAGGTCATCAAATTGTGTACCCCTTGTCTTTAAAACCAGAAAAATAGAGTCACCAGATGTTATATCTCTAGTCTTTAAACCAGAACAAGTTCACCAGATGTTATGTCTCTAGTCTTTAAACCAGAACAAGTTCACTAGGTGGTATATCTCTAGTCTTTAAACCAGAACAAGTTCACCAGATGTTATGTCTCTAGTCTTTAAACCAGAACAAGTTCACCAGATGCTATATCTCTAGTCTTTAAACCAGAACAAGTTCACCAGATGCTATATCTCTAGTCTTTAAACCAGAACAAGTTCACCAGATGGAATATCTCTAGTCTTTAAACCAGAACAAGTTCACCAGATACTATATCTCTAGTCTTTAAACCAGAACAAGTTCACCAGATGCTATATCTCTAGTCTTTAAACCAGAACAAGTTCACCAGATGCTATGTGTCTAGTATTTAAACCAAAATAAGTTCACCAGATGCTATATGTCTAGTCTTTAAACCTGAACAAGTTCACCAGATGCTATGTCTCTAGTCTTTAAACTAGAACAAGTTCACCAGATGCTATGTCTCTAGTCTTTAAACCAAAACAAGTTCACCAGATGCTATATCTCTAGTCTTTAAACCAGAACAAGTTCACCAGATGCTATGTCTCTTTAAACCAGAACAAGTTCACCAGATGCTATATCTCTAGTCTTTAAACCAGAACAAGTTCACCAGATGGAATATTTCCGGCCTTTAAAATGAGAAGGTGGATTCATCAAATAATGTATTCCTGGTTTGCTAATTGACTTAAATATTTTAATCACAAAAAATAAAAAAAAAACTTTAACAAGCTAAACATTGGATACAAGATACTGAAAATACCTGGAACAGTGTCAGTAAAACTGTAAACAGAACATTGGGCAGCATAGTACTAAAACTGTATAATAAAACTTTGAGGACTTGATTTATACAAATAAAGAAATATTATGTAAAATTCTTCCTTGTATTACGAAAATACGTATAAAACTCCCAATCTCTAAACAGCAACATTTAAATTTCAACGTTTCTGACACACTGTATGGTCCTATTAAGGAACAAGTATTATATCCTACATTTAAACATTGGCTATTTATGATAACTTTACTAATAAGTTAAAATGGAAGGGCCTTACAGTTTGGGTGGAAATAGAATAGCGAATGTGGAGATAAATGTAAGTGAAAAAAATCCAGTTCGTGGCATAGTGTTGGGAAGAAATGGAAAATCCGAGTTTATAGAATAGGTTTACAATGTGGGAAGAAGTGGAAATTTTCTGTTTGTTTGTTTTGAATTTCGCGAAACCTACACGAGGGCTATGTGCGCTAACGTCCCTAATTTATTAGCGTAAGACTAGAGGGAAGGCAACTAGTCATCACCACCCACCGCCAACTCTTGGGCTACTCTTTTACCAAAGAATAGTGGGATTGATCGTCACATTATAACGCTTCCACGGCTGAAAGGGCGAGCATGTTTGGTGTGACGGAAAATCGAACCCGCGACTTTCAGATTACGCGTCGAGTGCTTAACCACCTGGCTATGTCGGCTCGGAGAAACGAAGAACTCGAGTTTATGGAATAGATTTACAACTTGGGAAGAAGTGGACAACGACATTTATGTTACTCGTTCAGGGAATATGTTTATTAACTAGGAAGAAATTAAAAGTGAATTTTGAAGTCACAGTGTGGTTTTGGTTCTACTATTAAAACTTTCTTTTAATATGTTATAACGTTTATAATGTTATTGTCGTTTTAAATGAGTGGATAATGGTTTTGTGTTGTTAATGACCGAGGGTTACTCTATCTGGATTACAGTTTGAACATCCATCATTATTAACCAACGTTTAAACGTGCATGTGTTTTACTACTTGGTATTTTACTGGAAAGTAAAAGTAATTTGATTTTTGATAATGTTTAGTATAGTTAAAAATAATTACCTGTATAAGATGAATTTTATCATATTACTTTGATTTGTTTTATTTGAGCTAAAGCTAATAGAATTATAGTTTAATCCTAGCAGATAAGTATAATTTGTATTAAAAACATTTAGAAACGAATGGTGACATGATTTATGAGGTATTATACATTATGAACCTCACTTTAGTGAATATTATTTTATCTTATTGGCAACTTAAACGTTAAAATCAATTTATTTTCACCTCATATTAAATTTAATATGACGTTATTTAAGTTTTAAGTATATATGTAATAAGTGAGTATTTAGGTGATAAATATTAAATATATAAGTATTAAGTATATATGTAATAAGTGAGTATTTAGGTGATAAATATTAAATATATAAGTATTAAGTATATATGTAATAAGTGAGTATTTAGGTGTTAAATATTAAATATATAAGTATTAAGTATATATGTAATAAGTGAGTATTTAGGTGTTAAATATTAAATATATAAGTATTAAGTATATATGTAATAAGTGAGTATTTAGGTGTTAAATATTAAATATATAAGTATTAAGTATATATGTAATAAGTGAGTATTTAGGTGTTAAATATTAAATATATAAGTATTAAGTATATATGTAATAAGTGAGTATTTAGGTGTTAAATATTAAATATATAAATTATTAAGTATATATGTAATAAGTGAGTATTTAGAAGTTAAATATTAAATATATAAGTATTAAGTATATATGTAATAAGTGAGTATTTAGAAGTTAGATATTAAATATATAAGTATTAAGTATATATGTAATAAATGAGTATTTAGGTGTTAAATATTAAATATATAAGTATTAAGTATATAGATATTAGATAAATATAAATATTAAGTGTTTAATTACTAAATATATAAATAGTGAGAACTTAGGTGTTAAACATATAAATATTAAAATATAGGTATATAAATATATGTTATATGTACTTAAGGATATTCTTGAATACATTTTATTTGTATTTATCAATGTATTTTGCTATATTACACTAGAGATGATTAGAAGTTTTGTAACTTACGTTTCATGTTACTTTGATATTTTAATTTTTTTCCTTTCTCAGAATTTCTAATAGATTTTCGATGGTCTTTAGAAAATGGATTATCTTTTATCTTTTACAAGTCTAAACTGTGAGTGCATTCATCGAATTAGTTCGTTTTGGAAACTTCTACACGAGAAAATACTTGTATTGATTCTTGAATGGAGATTCTAGAAATAAAAGACAAACGAAACCAAGAAGTTAAATTATAAAAAAGCAGAAAGTGTATTGTGTATCAGAAAGAAGTGAAACAGGAAGTAAGGTAACAAAGAGTGTATGTGAGAATAATAACAGGAAGTAAAGTAACAAAGAGTGTATGTGAGAATAATAACAGGAAGTGAGGTAATAAAAAGTGTATGTGAGAATAATAACAGGAAGTGAGGTTATAAAGAGTGTATGTGAGAATAATAACAGGAAGTGCTATTTTGGACCGATTAATGACTGCTATTTTGGACCAATTGAAGACTGCTATTTTGAACCAATTAAAGACTGTTATTTTGGACCAATTAAAGACTGTTATTTTGGACCAATTAAAGACTGCTATTTTGGACCAATTAAAGACTGCTATTTTGGACCAATTAAAGACTGTTATTTTGGACCGATTAAATACTGCTATTTTGGACCAATTAAAGACTGCTATTTAGGACCAATTAAAAACTGCTATTTTGGACCAATTAAAGACTGTTATTTTGGACCGATTAAAGACTGCTATTTTGGACCGATTAAAGACTGCTATTTTGGACCAATTAAAAACTGCTATTTTGGACCAATTAAAGACTGTTATTTTGGACCAATTAAAGACTGTTATTTTGGACCAATTAAAGACTACTATTTTGGACCAATTAAAGACTGCTATTTTGGACCAATTAAAGACTGCTATTTAGGACCAATTAAAAACTGCTATTTTGGACCAATTAAAGACTGTTATTTTGGACCGATTAAAGACTGCTATTTTGGACCGATTAAAGACTGCTATTTTGAACCAATTAAAGATTGATATTTTGGACCGATTAAAGACTGCTCTTTTAGACCAATTAAATACTGTTATTTTGGACCGATTAAAGACTGCGATTTTGGACCAATTGAAGACTGCTATTTTGGACCAATTAAAGACTGCTATTTTGGACCAATTAAAGACTGCTCTTTTGGACCGATTAAAGACTGCTATTTGGGACAGATTAAAGACTGCTATTTTGGACCGATTAAAGACTGCTATTTGACCTTTGAATGAAAATATGAGAAACAAGTAATCCTTGACCATTCTTGACAAGAAAGGAAGAGACGGTCACACAACCTGATGTACAAGATGTACCAGTTGTACAAGATCTACTTTGTTAAAGATGTACCAGATGTACAAGATCTACTTTGTTAAAGATGTACCAGATGTATAAGATCTACTTTGTTAAAAATGTACAAGATGTACCAGATGTACTTTGTTAAAGATGTACCAGATGTACAAGATGTACAAGATCTACTTTGTTAAAGATGTACCAGATGTACAAGATCTACTTTGTTAAAGATGTACCAGAGGTAAAAGATCTACTTTGTTACAGATGTACCAGATGTACAAGATCTACTTTGTTAAAGATGTACAAGATGTACCAGATGTACAAGATGTACCAGATGTACAAGATGTACAAGATCTACTTTGTTAAAGATGTACAAGATGTACCAACTATACAAGATGTACTTTGTTAAAGATGTACAAGATGTACCAGATGTACAAGATTTACTTTGTTAAAGATGTACAAGATGTACCAGATGTACTTTGTTAAAGATGTACCGGATGTACAAGATCTACTTTGTTAAAGATGTACTTTGTTAAAGATGTACCAGATGTACAAGATCTACTTTGTTAAAGATGTACAAGATGTACCAAATGTACAAGATCTACTTTGTTAAAGATGTACAAGATGTACCAAATGTACAAGATGTACTTTGTTAAAGATGTACCAGATGTACAAGATCTACTTTGTTAAATATGTACAAGATGTACAAGATCTACTTTGTTAAAGATGTACCAGATGTACAAGATCTACTTTGTTAAAGATGTACCAGATGTACAAGATCTACTTTCTTAAAGATCTACAAGATGTAACAGATGTACAAGATTTACTTTGTTAAAGATGTACCAGATGTACAAGATCTACTTTGTTAAAGATGTACAAGATGTACCAGGTGTACAAGATCTACTTTGTTAAAGATGTACAAGATGTACCAGGTGTACAAGATCTACTTTGTTAAAGATGTACCAGATGTACTTTGTTAAAGATGTACCAGATGTACCAGATGTACAAGTGATATTTCATTTCAATTTCCACAATCGATTGAAAAAAATAAAAAAATAAAAATAAAAATTCATATTTTTTTTGGTACAATGAATAACATTTATCAAAATTTACCAATTCCATTTGCACTGTATAAAGACACATGTAAATAAATTGGCACATTTCGTCTCTTTACTTCTTTCATAAATTAGGCTCTAATATTATTCAGTTTAAGAATATTCTGTACTAGCGATATTAATTTCGCTGTTAGATCAGTTGTTACATGCCATAACGTTTGTATATGTGTAATTCTTGTTATAACATTTGTTTATGTGTAATTCTTGTTATAACATTTGTTTATGTATAATTCTTGTTATAACATTTGTTTACGTGTAATTCTTGTCATAACATTTGTTTATGTGTAATTCTTGCCGTAACATTCGGTTACGTGTAATTCTTTTCATAACATTCGTTTACGTGTAATTCTTGCCATAACATTTATTTACGTGTAATTCTTGTTATAACATTTGTTTATGTGTAATTCTTGTCATAACGTTTGTTTACGTGTAATTCTTGTCATAACATTTGTTTATGTGTAATTCTTGTCATAACATTTGGTTACGCGTAATTCTTGCCATAACATTTCTTTACGTGTAATTCTTTTCATAACATTCGTTTACGTGTAATTCTCGCCATAACATTTATTTACGTGTAATTCTTGTTATAACATTTGTTTACGTGTAATTCTTGTTATAACGTTTGTATATGTGTAATTCTTGTCATAACGTTTGTTACGTGTAATTCTTGTCATAACGTTTGGTTACGTGTAATTCTTGTTATAACATTCGGTTACATGTAATTCTTGTTATAATTTTGGACACGTGCAATTCAAAAACAAGATTATCTTTGAAGTTTAGAACAAATGAAAATGTCTGTTTTTAAGATTTTATTTGTCACAAATCAAATTTCCAGTTACAAAATATGTAAATTAAATACATATAAAAGAAAAACAATCAGATACAAATAAAGTCATAATAGAAAAGTTTAATAAGATGGCGTCAACAATTATCTAGTTATCTGTCACTGGGAGTAACTTCCGGGTCTAAACGTAGTGACGCTTTAGATTTATTTTTATTTTGTATTTTTTTTTGTATTTTTCGACTTTGCCATACCCTTGTTACCACCACTTAATACCTCGTTTTGTCTGGTTATTAAATACAATAACCCACATTTTATCTGGTATGTGTAAGACTTTTTTGAGACTCGATTGTGTATGGATGTGAAAATATAAAACGAGAGAGCTGATATAAGAAAAACCAAAATTACTCTAATTTAAAACATAATCTAAGGTCTTTATTTTCCCAAAAATTTTTGTTTAATATTAGAAATTGTTATTATTTAAATTTGCGATTAAAATTCATCATTAGATAATAATTTATAAAAAACAATATTTATTTATTTCCTAATAGTAAACCATTCCTTATAAAAGTGAGGCGTAATTTTTTTCCAATCTTGAAATACTATACGGTAAAACTTAAAAGTGCAAAGGTTTTGTATCGAGGTCAAAGAAAGTCCAGTTACCATGATGAGGTTTTGGTTTTGATATTGTTCGTGGGAATTATGAAAGGAGAAAGAAATGCAGTTGAGCTAGGGTAATGGTGGTACACATATGGAACGTAATGGTGAAAAGGTACCTGCTTTGCCGCTTCAGGAATTGTTTCGGAAGTGAAAGTTTTATAGCTATTCAAGAACTTCTGAAAGTAAGAAGAAGAATTTTGAGAAATGGAAGTTTCATCTTTCCCATCTTTTAAACTGTCCGAATCTTCTGATGTGAGAGCTGTTTCTTTGGTTTTGACGACTTCAGCTACTGGTTTCGAGTTTTGCAAAGACTCTTGAACGTCTTTGATTGATGTTGTTCCTTCTTCTTTATTATCTTCATAAGGTTCTCTGACTGGTGCCTGACGGCCAACGAACCAGAACAATGGAAATGGACTGTAATGAACTGGGGAAATCAGATGTCTATTTGGTGCAATTTCAACGCTGGAACCTGGAAAAGGAATGTGTTGGTTATCAGAGGTTCGAGTTTTAGTTTCAGTTGCTTTCACTTGAGTGTTATCTTTCTCAGCAAAGGATAACTGTTCGTGGGGAAAATGTTGAACTAAAATTAGTTGGAAGTTACTTTCTTTCCCTTCTGTGCTAGTTTTGTCTTTAACAAATGCTGGGTTTTGGAAAAAGCCATCTTGAAAAGCGAATGTTTCAGGTTTCGCTTCGCTAAGTTTGCCGTTTCCACCTGTTTCACGCCAAATGTAATTGTAATACTGAGGCCAATAGGAAAACGGATTTTGGGGTACGTACCTTAAGGGCCTAACTTTATCGTCTGTAGTTAGAGGACTGTTGATTGGATTATAATATCCCGGATTTAAAATCCTAAAATTGATGTTTCTATTATTTCCATTTATCGTTGGTTGAACAGAAAGACGTCGTCGCCCATAAGGTATAGTTGGGAAAAATGCAGTCAACTCAGAATCTCTTTCGTTCTGGTCGTTTGTATCCACGTATTTTGTTGCTTGAGCATAATTTTGGATTTTTCATCTTCATTGTTTGTTTTGCATTGTTTTCTTTTCGTCTTTAGTGTTTGTAATAAGCAGTTGCTGGCTATCTTTGCTGTGATCAACCTTTTCTAGTTCTTTATCGACCTTTTCATCTGTATTAACAAGAGACGTCGTTGCACTGTCTTTCTCATCTGTGATACTGTATCCAAAGTAAGAATTAGATGAACTCTGCTCAGGGGATCCAACTGGTGCTCCATATTCCATTCGATGTTGATGGAATACAGGGTTCCCAAGGGTGTATTGAAAACTATATGATCCATCAGGTTTGAAGTTGACATATCGAGAAGAAGGAATAGCAGAACTGCCGATACATAGTAGAGTGAACAGTGTCTAGAAATACAAGAAACATTTGTTACCAAAAGTCTATAACGTACCAGAATAAAATATCAGACTTTTTAAATCAAACTAATTTTTAAATGACTTAACAAAACAAAATACAAAATAACGAACTAAAATATTTCTTATCTGAAACTCCATTTGTTTATGGTACAACTATTACTTGATGTTGGCCATTCTTGCTGTGGTAACCACGTCATCCCTATTGTTGTTATCTTCATCTTCATTGTTTGTAAGTGGCAACTGTTGGTCATTCTTGCTGTGGTAACCAGGTCATCTCTATTGTTGTCTTGTTAATCTTCATTGTTTGTAATTGGCAGCTGTTGGTCATTCTTGCTGTGGTAACCACGTCATCTCTATTATTGTCATTTTATATTCATTGCTTGTAATCGGCAGCTGTTGGTCATTCTTGCTGTGGTAACCACGTCATCCCTATTGTTGTTATCTTCATCTTCATTGTTTGTAAGTGGCAACTGTTGGTCATTCTTGCTGTGGTAACCAGGTCATCTCTATTGTTGTCTTGTTAATCTTCATTGTTTGTAATTGGCAGCTGTTGGTCATTCTTGCTGTGGTAACCACGTCATCTCTATTATTGTCATTTTATATTCATTGTTTGTAATCGGCAGCTGTTGGTCATTCTTGCTGTGGTAACCACGTCATCCCTATTGTTGTTATCTTCATCTCCATTGTTTGTACGTGGCAGCTGTTGGTTATTCTTGCTGTGGTAACCAGGTCATCTCTATTGTTGTCTTGTTAATCTTCATTGTAATTGGTATCTGTTGGTTATCATTTCTCTCACTGCACGTCCAAACAAGTGGAGCGTCTGTTATGCGACCATGACACTTTTCAAATTGTTTAATTAAAACATTTATCTTGTATTTTAATTTTTAGACAATTTTGCTTTTATCTTATTTTATCTTCTAAATGCACATACAGCGAATCACTGGTAAATAAAACTAACATGTTTAAAATCTGATATAAACACTTTCTTTAAAGGTTCTTTACCCATCAGGTTCTGAAGTGGATCAATACGAGAAAACGTTATATTTTATAGATACGAAGTGGATCAATACTAGAAAACGTTATATTTTATAGATACGAAGTGGATCAATACTAGAAAACGTTATATTTTATAGATACAAAGTGGATCAATACGAGAAAACGTTATATTTTATAGATACAAAGTGGATCAATACGAGAAAACGTTATATTTTATAGATACAAAGCAGATCAATACTAGAAAACGTTATATTTTATAGATAAAAGTGGATCAATACTAGAAAACGTTATATTTTATAGATACAAAGTGGATCAATACTAGAAAACGTTACATTTTATAGATACAAAGTGGATCAATACTAGAAAACGTTATATTTTATAGATACCAAGTGGATCAATACTAGAAAACGTTATATTTTATAGATACGAAGTGGATCAATACTAGAAAACGTTATATTTTATAGATACAAAGTGGATCAATACGAGAAAACGTTATATTTTATAGATACAAAGCAGATCAATACTAGAAAACGTTATATTTTATAGATAAAAAGTGGATCAATACTAGAAAACGTTATATTTTATAGATACAAAGTGGATCAATACTAGAAAACGTTACATTTTATAGATACAAAGTGGATCAATACTAGAAAACGTTATATTTTATAGATACCAAGTGGATCAATACTAGAAAACGTTATATTTTATAGATACCAAGTGGATCAATACTAGAAAACGTTATATTTTATAGATACGAAGTGGATCAATACTAGAAAACGTTATATTTTATAGATACAAAGTAAATCAATACGAGAAAACGTTATATTTTATAGATACAAAGTGGATCAATACTAGAAAACGTTATATTTTATAGATACAAAGCGGATCAATACGAGAAAACGTTATATTTTATAGATAAAAAGTGGATCAATACTAGAAAACGTTATATTTTATAGATACAAAGCGGATCAATACTAGAAAACGTTATATTTTGTAGATAAAAAGTGGATCAATACGAGAAAACGTTATATTTTATAAATAAAAAGTGGATCAATACGAGAAAACGTTATATTTTATAGATACAAAGCGGATCAATACTAGAAAACGTTATATTTTGTAGATAAAAAGTGGATCAATACGAGAAAACGTTATATTTTATAGATACAAAGCGGATCAATACTAGAAAACGTTATATTTTATAGATACAAAGTGGATCAATACTAGAAAACGTTATATTTTATAGATAAAAAGTGGATCAATACTAGAAAACGTTATATTTTATAGATAAAAAGTGGATCAATACTAGAAAACGTTATATTTTATAGATACAAAGTGGATCAATACGAGAAAACGTTATATTTTATAGATACAAAGTGGATCAATACTAGAAAACGTTATATTTTATAGATACAAAGCGGATCAATACGAGAAAACGTTATATTTTATAGATAAAAAGTGGATCAATACTAGAAAACGTTATATTTTATAGATACAAAGCGGATCAATACTAGAAAACGTTATATTTTGTAGATAAAAAGTGGATCAATACTAGAAAACGTTATATTTTATAAATAAAAAGTGGATCAATACGAGAAAACGTTATATTTTATAGATACAAAGCGGATCAATACTAGAAAACGTTATATTTTATAGATACGAAGTGGATCAATACTAGAAAACGTTATATTTTATAGATACGAAGTGGATCAATACTAGAAAACGTTATATTTTATAGATACAAAGTGGATCAATACTAGAAAACGTTATATTTTATAAATAAAAAGTGGATCAATACGAGAAAACGTTATATTTTATAGATACAAAGTGGATCAATACCAGAAAACGTTATATTTTATAGATAAAAAGTGGATCAATACTAGAAAACGTTATATTTTATAGATACAAAGTGGATCAATACTAGAAAACTTTACATTTTATAGATACAAAGTGGATCAATACTAGAAAACGTTATATTTTATAGATACCAAGTGGATCAATACTAGAAAACGTTATATTTTATAGATACGAAGTGGATCAATACGAGAAAACGTTATATTTTATAGATACAAAGTGGATCAATACTAGAAAACGTTATATTTTATAGATACAAAGCGGATCAATACTAGAAAACGTTATATTTTATAGATACAAAGCGGATCAATACTAGAAAACGTTATATTTTGTAGATAAAAAGTGGATCAACACGAGAAAACGTTATATTTTATAAATAAAAAGTGGATCAATACGAGAAAACGTTATATTTTATAGATACAAAGCGGATCAATACTAGAAAACGTTATATTTTGTAGATAAAAAGTGGATCAATACGAGAAAACGTTATATTTTATAGATACAAAGCGGATCAATACGAGAAAATGTTATATTTGATAGATACAAAGTGGATCAATACTAGAAAACGTTATATTTTATAGATAAAAAGTGGATCAATACTAGAAAACGTTATATTTTATAGATACGAAGTGGATCAATACTAGAAAACGTTATATTTTATAGATACAGAAGTGGATCAATACTAGAAAACGTTATATTTTATAGATACAAAGTGGATCAATACTAGAAAACGTTACATTTTATAGATACAAAGTGGATCAATACTAGAAAACGTTATATTTTATAGATAAAAAGTGGATCAATACTAGAAAACGTTATATTTTATAGATACGAAGTGGATCAATACTAGAAAACGTTATATTTTATAGATACGAAGTGGATCAATACTAGAAAACGTTATATTTTATAGATACAAAGTGGATCAATACTAGAAAACGTTACATTTTATAGATACAAAGTGGATCAATACTAGAAAACGTTATATTTTATAGATAAAAGTGGATCAATACTAGAAAACGTTATATTTTATAGATACGAAGTGGATCAATACTAGAAAACGTTATATTTTATAGATACGAAGTGGATCAATACTAGAAAACGTTATATTTTATAGATACAAAGTGGATCAATACTAGAAAACGTTACATTTTATAGATACAAAGTGGATCAATACCAGAAAACGTTATATTTTATAGATACAAAGTCTGTAAAGTTTGTAGGTCAACATGTTTCAACACTCAAGACAATGCTGCCTGGAAACAAGGCTAACAGAATCAAAAGTAAGTAAATCATAGTTAACTTTAATTATTAACATAAAAGAGCTTCGTATATTTTAAAATTAAGTCTCACAATTTTATTTCTTGGTTCTTGAAGCAAAGTCCTTCGACCTTTGATGTTTATTGAAAGAACCAGCTTGTGATACGTAAGTATACTTCTAAAACATGAGACAAAATCTTGAAGTCGCAGTTCTACTTAAGTTCACAAGAACATATTTCAGTCCATTTTAATATATATCTTTAAACATGATTGAGTAAGAATGAGTTTAAAAATAAGGATGTTTTAAAATATGTCACTAAGAAACAAAACTTAGACGAATTGTAATATAAGACGCTCGAAAGATTTGGATAAGTGGACTTACCTTTTACAGATGTGAATTTATGTGTACTTAATTTATCATTTCTCGCAGAAATTTGCAATGTCATATATAAAAAGACAATAAAAGTGACGGACTTCAAGTGTTTATATGAATAATTTACACGTTTTAAATAGTTTAAACTATTGACAATCGGACTTCATTTGTACGAAAGCAGTGTAAAATTAGTGATACCAAACCTTGGTCGTAGGTGCACTAATTAATCTTACTTGATCACTCACCAGTTTTAGCATGGTGCAGTCCAGATGCACGAACTTCACAGGATCACCAAAACCTTATTATTCTCTTTACTGCACTGCGGTCTCGAGACTCGCTTTCTTTATATAAGTCCATTGTTCAGGTCTTTTCTGTCCTTGAGGCCATCTACAGGTTCTAGGTCACGTGAAAACGACTCAGTTTTCAAATAAGGCCATCAGAGGAAATCTTGTACAGACGTCTGCACCGCTCTGCCCAAGATAAAGAACCCAGTGATGCAAGCTTTGCGCATTAAAAAAAAAAAAGTGTTGCCCGGGGCAAAACAAACACCAAGGGCTGTGTGGTATAACCTTGCGTACATGTTTGAAGTGGTCGGTCAAAAACCTCGCGCAAGGTTGCTGGAATGATTATTTCAAGGATGTACATGCAGCCCACCATTTGTACAGGTAAGGACTGGTCTTATGACATATAAGTAACCAATCATTTGTACAGGTAATAATTCAAGTGATGACTGGTATTAGGACATACAAGTAGCCCACCATTTCTTCAGGTAATAATTCCTGTGAGGACTTGTATTACGACATATTGGTAGCCAACCATTTGCACAGGTATAAAATAATTCATGTAAGGACTGGTATTATGATATGTAACTAAGTATTCCAACATTTGAACAAATAATAATTCATGTGAGGACTGGTATTATGACATGTAAGTATTCCAACATTTGTACAAATAATAATTCATGTGAGGACTGGTATTATGACATGTAAGTATTCCAACATTTGAACAAATAATAATTCATGTGAGGACTGGTATTATGACATGTAAGTATTCCAACATTTGTACAAATAATAATTCATGTGAGGACTGGTATTATGACATGTAAGTATTCCAACATTTGTACAAATAATAATTCATGTGAGGACTGGTATTATGGCATGTAAGTATTCCAACATTTGAACAAATAATAATTCATGTGAGGACTGGTATTATGGCATGTAAGTATTCCAACATTTGTACAAATAATAATTCATGTGAGGACTGGTATTATGACATGTAAGTATTCCAACATTTGTACAAATAATAATTCATGTGAGGACTGGTATTATGGCATGTAAGTATTCCAACATTTGTACAAATAATAATTCATGTGAGGACTGGTATTAGCAGCATAATTTAAGTCGTTTATTTTTTATTTTTTTACACATTAAAGTCTGTCTGTTTGTTTGTTTAGAATTAGTACAAAGCTACACAATGGGCTATCTGTACTCTGTCCACCACGAGTATCAAAACCTTGGTTTTAGCGGTGTGAGTCCGCAGAGATACTGCTATGGAAGGGCTACACAATAGAGGTCAAAGCTCTACTATTCTGGGTGAACGAAACCCTGGATGTCTTATTTTTCTATTGTTTCGCTTTTCATGGAAAGAATCTTTTGATGATCAATATACCATTTTCCTGGATAAACATAGTATGTCTAGACTTAACTTGGTTATTATTTGGTCTTTCCTAGCAAAGCTGCTCAACTCAGTATTTTAAAATATAAACAGTATCTTGGTCTCAGTGTTCTCGTAACAGATGTATAATATTTAGTTTGGAATAACATATTCGTTATATTAAAATTCTGTTGTTTCCTCATGGAAAAGAGAAAGGCTGAAAGTTCTTACGTCAAACAGTGAATAAAAAATACATAAATAAATAACAGACTAATGTATATCAAAATAATGTGGATTGGGACGATTTACGTTTTACCATTTTGGTACATGGAGAACAAGTAAAATCGTGTGAAAATATGGCTACGTCTATAGAATCTCAAGATGTTAAAGTAGTGTTAACTGGGACTATCTGTTTCGTAAGGCTAAAATTTCTTTGTCCTTATAAGAGGTAAGAACAGTAAGTCAGGTCTGTTTTAAACGGTATTAGTTTAACTATGGTAAGGCTGATATATGTACTAAACCAGTTCGAGTTTAACTATAGTAAGGCTGATATATGTACTAAATCAGTTCAAGTTCAAACACTGATCTTTGACTCAAACGGTATCATGCTGGTTTAATTTACGTAAGATTGAGGTTTAATTCTTCTTGCTTTAAAGGGCTTTTACATCACATCAAAGTTCACTGATCGTTTATGGTGCTAGAACGATGGTATTGTGTGTTACTCAGAATACTGAGATCCTTAGAAGTCCAATGTATCAAAGCACAATTGTTATAAAGATGGTCATCTGTAAGCTGAAAGTTCTAGCTTCAATTTTGTTCGATTTACTAATTGTGTTCTGGTAAAACATTACTTAACTAATACTACAAACTGAAGACGCCCTGGTGTTCAGTTTAAATTAAAATGATCTTATTGTCTCGTCTCAGCCCACGTTCTTTTAAGGTTTAACAATACCTATGTAGCTTCATTTGATTGCAAAGACTGCGTAGTAATGCTGTCACGCACAAAGCATATCAGTCCTCCCTGCATATTTTTCATAATTCATCTATTGTACGAGGGCGATGACTTCTCCATTCTAATCGCACAGAATTTTTTTAAAAGCGAGTTGATCAGTACGTCTTCTTATAGAATAGTTTGAATGAATACTCGTTTCATTTTACGGCTGTTTGGGATATGAGATAATTGAAAAAGGTATGACTGGAAGCCTTATCTTGGTGAACCAACAAGCTACTGGACTCACTTACAGATGAGATCCTTCCTGATTATGTTGTGTAGTGTTACCTCGGTACTATTGCTGCTACACTTTGGGTTCATGAATTCTTACCTGTTACAAGACCCTGCATTTGCTTATCACAGGTGGGTACGACTTGTTGCAGCTGTCTTTCGAAGACGGTCTTGGTGCTCCATGATGATTTTATATTATTTTATTACTTACAAGAGATGCTTCCGTATTGAGATTCCCAATCTGGACAAATCCTTATGATATTAAAGTACGAATATCCTGCTCTTTCATGACAAAACATAGTTCTGATGCATTCAGTTTCTCCGCGAATTTACATCAACTATGGTTCTCACGTACATTGCACACTGAAATTAGTTTAAATAAAACCAACTCTATCGTGTATACGTGCTCTTCTGAACAGTCCAATAAACACTAAGCCTTTGTTATAATGGAAAAGATTGATGCTGTGAACTTATTTGAATTATTGGTTTTTTCTCAACCTGGATATCAACATAAAACTGTAAGATCGTTGAATACGACCAGACACAAGTACAAGGCTGCGCTCACATAATTATCTGATATATAAGGGACTAGAAAGCGTTTAGGATTTTGTGATTAAAGGAATTTTATGATAAACAATTGATAACATCCTGGGATTTGATATATGTATCTTTAATGCTCGAAATAAACAACATTATTTGTTCTTTATTGGATACACAATGTTTCGCTTTACAACCTTTTCAGGAAACTTCCACTAACACACAAACCAAAACTGGCAGTACAGAGTTTCAAGTGGTTCTAATCAAATTAAATTTCATTTTATAAAGTATTTCATTACTAGTGTTATAGTGGCCTTTATGCACCAACCAAATATTTTTATTTTGATAGTCTGGATAATTATTACCCGAAAAGTTTGAAAGAGCTATGTGGCCTAATGGTCAGCATGCTGGAATGTGAAACCACGGGTCCATAAGTGAAGTCCTCTAGTGACAGTTATCCTAAGTAAAACAACATTACGAGAAATCAATATCACAGAATAAACACAAAATCTCCCACTAGAACATTCGAAGTTAATTCACTCACGTTAAACGATTTGGTTGGCTAGGTGGTTAAGGCGCTCGACTCCTAATCGTAGGGTCGTGGGTTCGAATCTCTGTTACACCAAACATGCTCGCCCTTTCAGCTATGAGGGCGTTATAGTGTGACGGTCAATCCCATTATTCGTTTATAGTGTTTATCATAGTTATAGCTTCCGAGGTTTACAGTGCACTATCTGTAGCAAACGAACAAAAATTTTATACTTTTCTTTTGACAACAACGTAACACGCATATAGTTGATTCTTACACTCGAGAATCTTCCACAAAACAAGTGGTACTTTTGCAACATACATTTCTAAATATACACTGAACTGAAACAGACATAGATATTAATATATAACATTAAATCTGTTACAACTAATCTACAAAGACTTGTTACCTTCTCATGTTGTTTCAAAAGTATAAATAATTTAAAAAACATACAAGTTATAGGTTCATACCAATATGCGATTGCTCTAGTGTTGTTTAAACAGACTAAGCACGTATTACATCCATTAATTTGATACACAGAAACTTATAATCATTATATACTAAACAATGTTTGATAGATTTAATTAACCTGGTTTTATTGTATATGGGATAAAGCATAAACGAAGTACTCAAGGACACTCGTACGATTGTAAAGATGAAGTTTTATTACAACTCGCCCATTCCTACCTTGTTTCCTTATTTTTAGATGCATCCATTCCTACACTTTAATTGTTTTTTTTCATTTCTTATACCTAGGTGATAAAATAGTTTTGATTACATTTTTTGTTCTTGGTTGATCGTGTTACCTGTTTATTAGGGTTGTATTTGAAGTACGCTGAGCAGAAGAAAAGAGATCAGACAAAAACAAAAGACAACATTTGTTTCTTACTTGTATAAGTTTTGTTTTTCTTATTTGTTCGTTCAGGCATTTCCGGACAACTGATAAGATATGGTAAATGTCTTAATTTCCTTACAGAAAAGTTTATTCGTCCAAAGAGAAAAGAGAAATATGTGTCTACCGTGTATATCTAACAACAATTTTTAACACCATAAGCCCTCGAACTTACTATAATGTTGTTCTTGTACAGTGTATATCAAATTTAACCTAATATACTGATCGCAATGTTTTAAAAATAACTATATTCATTTTGCGGTTTAAATCATTACTGTCTTAAACAAATGCATTTAAACTTCAAGGATAAAAATGGTGCCCCAGTAGGTCAGTGGAAAGTTTTCAAACTTCCAATTCTAAACTCAGGTTTAGGTTTCCTGCGGCGGACAGAGTGTAGATAAAAGTATTAACATAAATTATCTAATCTATCAGCTGTTGTTATTTTGTAAGAAGAGCAAATTTAATAACTACCATATTTAGTAATAAAAACAGGCGAAGGCTATTTTGAACACGCCTATTTATAAAAGTTCAAATCTCGTGCTTGTTCCCAGACGCTCAAGGTCGCGTCAGTGGCAATGGAAAGAATTCTTTCTCACGGTTACCTTCCAAGGACGGTGTAATAAAGATTTAAAAAAAAATAAAGAAAATATATTTGCTGACTGAATGATTGTAGCCCCATCTAGGAACCTGACCATAAATTATGAGGAATAATTAATTAAAAACCAGTGTACAAATACTCGAGTCGAGAGTAAAGATATCTGATGTAATTGCAGTAAGAGAAACTATAGTTGTTGTATTTTTCAATAGTTAACAATAATATAAATTAAAACTGCATGTTAACAGAAACATTTAAAATAACAAGTATTACTTTTGGTATAATCACTATTACTGTTTGACATTCGTCTGTTGAACATTTATTAATTTATCCTCGAGATGAACAACTGTTCTATAACTAGTGAATGTTTATGACACTGCCTTTCCTTTTACATATAAACCACTCTAAACAAACCACGGTGATACTAAGGTTACTGAGGTGGATACGTATTAATGTTTATTACTTCTCTTTCTAGGATGATGGGCTAGTGTTAAGATAATACATATAAAGTCATCTTAGATATAAAAAGGCCAATGATAAAAATATACATTCTGAGACAAACAAAACAGTACTATAACAAAGAGCAAACTAAACACTGCAAACTGCCATAAAGTTATACTGGTGCTGAAAAACCTCAAAGAGATTGAGGTCCTAGCGCTGAAAGACATCATTTCCAACCACCAAAGAAATTAATGCCCTGGTGGTAAAAGACATCATCCTAACAACCATAGAAATTCATATCCTAATATTAAAGGCATCATCCTAACTATCATAGATATTGATGTCCTAGTGATAAAAGACATCATCAGTCACATAGTTTTTATAACTTTCAACTATTCTTTATAAAATAAATAATGGGTTGTGTAGCAGCTGTACAGTGTCATTGTTTTTATAACTTTCAACTGTTTTTTATAAAATAAATAATGGGTTGTGTAGCAGCTGTACAGTGACATTGTTTTTATAACTTTCAACTGTTCTTTATAAAATAAATAATATGTTGTGCAACAACTGTACAGTGACACTGTTTTTATAACTTTCAACTGTTCTTTATAAAATAAATAATATGTTGTGTAGCAGCTGTACAGTGACACTGTTTTTATAACTTTCAACTGTTCTTTATAAAATAAATAATGGGTTGTGTAGCAGCTGTACAGTGACACTGTTTTTATATCTTTCAACTGTTCTTTATAAAATAAATAATGGGTTGTGTAGCAGCTGTACAGTGACACTGTTTTTATAACTTTCAACTGTTCTTTATAAAATAAATAATGGGTTGTGTAGCAGCTGTACAGTGACATTGTTTTTATAACTTTCAACTGTTCTTTATAAATTAAATAATATGTTGTGTAGCAGCTGTACAGTGACATTGTTTTTATAACTTTCAACTGTTCTTTATAAATTAAATTATATGTTGAGTAGCAGCTGTACAGTGACACTGTTTTTATAACTTTCATCTGTTCTTTATAAATTAAATAATATGTTGTGTATCAGCTGTACAGTGACACTGTTTTTATAACTTTCAACTGTTCTTTATAAAATAAATAATATGTTGTGTAGCAGATGTACAGTGACATTGTTTTTATAACTTTCAACTGTTCTTTATAAAATAAATAACGGGTTGTGTAGCAGCTGTACAGTGACACTGTTTTTATAACTTTCAACTGTTCTTTATAAAATAAATAATGGGTTGTGTAGCAGCTGTACAGTGACATTGTTTTTATAACTTTCAACTGTTCTTTATAAAATAAATAATATGTTGTCGAGCAGCTGTACAGTGACACTGTTTTTATAACTTTCAACTGTTCTTTATAAAATAAATAATATGTTGTGTAACAGCTGTACAGTGACACTGTTTTTATAACTTTCAACTGTTCTTTATAAAATAAATAATATGTTGTGTAGCAGCTGTACAGTGACACTGTTTTTATAACTTTCAACTGTTCTTTATAAAATAAATAATGGGTTGTGTAGCAGCTGTACAGTGACACTGTTTTTATAACTTTCAACTGTTCTTTATAAAATAAATAATGGGTTGTGTAGCAGCTGTACAGTGACACTGTTTTTATAACTTTCAACTGTTCTTTATAAAATAAATAATGGTAGTTGTGTAGCAGCTGTACAGTGACATTGTTTTTATAACTTTCAACTGTTCTTTATAAAATAAATAATATGTTGTGTAGCAGCTGTACAGTGACACTGTTTTTATAACTTTCAACTGTTCTTTATAAAATAAATAATATGTTGTGTAGCAGCTGTACAGTGACACTGTTTTTATAACTTTCAACTGTTCTTTATAAAATAAATAATATGTTGTGTAGCAGCTGTACAGTGACACTGTTTTTATAACTTTCAACTGTTCTTTATAAAATAAATAATGGGTTGTGTAGCAGCTGTACAGTGACACTGTTTTATAACTTTCAACTGTTCTTTATAAAATAAATAATGGGTTGTGTAGCAGCTACAGTACAGTGACACTGTTTTATAACTTTCAACTGTTCTTTATAAAATAAATAATGGGTTGTGTAGCAGCTGTACAGTGACACTGTTTTTATAACTTTCAACTGTTCTTTATAAAATAAATAATGGGTTGTGTAGCAGCTGTACAGTGACACTGTTTTTATAACTTTCAACTGTTCTTTATAAAATAAATAATGGGTTGTGTAGCAGCTGTACAGTGACACTGTTTTTATAACTTTCAACTGTTCTTTATAAAATAAATAATGGGTTGTGTAGCAGCTGTACAGTGACACTGTTTTATAACTTTCAACTGTTCTTTATAAAATAAATAATGGGTTGTGTAGCAGCTGTACAGTGACACTGTTTTTATAACTTTCAACTGTTCTTTATAAAATAAATAATGGGTTGTGTAGCAGCTGTACAGTGACACTGTTTTATAACTTTCAACTGTTCTTTATAAAATAAATAATGGGTTGTGTAGCAGCTGTACAGTGACACTGTTTTTATAACTTTCAACTGTTCTTTATAAAATAAATAATGGGTTGTGTAGCAGCTGTACAGTGACACTGTTTTTATAACTTTCAACTGTTCTTTATAAAATAAATAATGGGTTGTGTAGCAGCTGTACAGTGACACTGTTTTTATAACTTTCAACTGTTCTTTATAAAATAAATAATGGGTTGTGTAGCAGCTGTACAGTGACACTGTTTTTATAACTTTCAACTGTTCTTTATAAATTAAATAATAAGTTGTGTAGCAGCTGTACAGTGACATTGTTTTTATAACTTTCAACTGTTCTTTATAAATTAAATAATATGTTGTGTAGCAGCTGTACAGTGACACTGTTTTTATAACTTTCAACTGTTCTTTATAAATTAAATAATATGTTGTGTAGCAGCTGTACAGTGACACTGTTTTTATAACTTTCAACTGTTCTTTATAAAATAAATAATGGGTTGTGTAGCAGCTGTACAGTGACACTGTTTTTATAACTTTCAACTGTTCTTTATAAAATAAATAATGGGTTGTGTAGCAGCTGTACAGTGACACTGTTTTTATAACTTTCAACTGTTCTTTATAAAATAAATAATGGGTTGTGTAGCAGCTGTACAGTGACACTGTTTTTATAACTTTCAACTGTTCTTTATAAAATAAATAATGGGTTGTGTAGCAGCTGTACAGTGACACTGTTTTTATAACTTTCAACTGTTCTTTATAAAATAAATAATGGGTTGTGTAGCAGCTGTACAGTGACACTGTTTTTATAACTTTCAACTGTTCTTTATAAAATAAATAATGGGTTGTGTAGCAGCTGTACAGTGACACTGTTTTTATAACTTTCAACTGTTCTTTATAAAATAAATAATGGGTTGTGTAGCAGCTGTACAGTGACACTGTTTTTATAACTTTCAACTGTTCTTTATAAAATAAATAATATGTTGTGTAGCAGCTGTACAGTGACACTGTTTTATAACTTTCAACTGTTCTTTATAAAATAAATAATATGTTGTGTAGCAGCTGTACAGTGACACTGTTTTTATAACTTTCAACTGTTCTTTATAAAATAAATAATATGTTGTGTAGCAGCTGTACAGTGACACTGTTTTTTTTATAACTTTCAACTGTTCTTTATAAAATAAATAATGGGTTGTGTAGCAGCTGTACAGTGACACTGTTTTATAACTTTCAACTGTTCTTTATAAAATAAATAATGGGTTGTGTAGCAGCTGTACAGTGACACTGTTTTTATAACTTTCAACTGTTCTTTATAAAATAAATAATGGGTTGTGTAGCAGCTGTACAGTGACACTGTTTTTATAACTTTCAACTGTTCTTTATAAAATAAATAATGGGTTGTGTAGCAGCTGTACAGTGACACTGTTTTTATAACTTTCAACTGTTCTTTATAAAATAAATAATGGGTTGTGTAGCAGCTGTACAGTGACACTGTTTTATAACTTTCAACTGTTCTTTATAAAATAAATAATGGTTGTGTAGCAGCTGTACAGTGACACTGTTTTATAACTTTCAACTGTTCTTTATAAAATAAATAATGGGTTGTGTAGCAGCTGTACAGTGACACTGTTTTTATAACTTTCAACTGTTCTTTATAAAATAAATAATGGGTTGTGTAGCAGCTGTACAGTGACACAGTGACACTGTTTTATAACTTTCAACTGTTCTTTATAAAATAAATAATGGGTTGTGTAGCAGCTGTACAGTGACACTGTTTTGTTCTTTATAACTTTCAACTGTTCTTTATAAAATAAATAATGGGTTGTGTAGCAGCTGTACAGTGACACTGTTTTTATAACTTTCAACTGTTCTTTATAAAATAAATAATATGTTGTGTAGCAGCTGTACAGTGCCACTGTTTTTAAAACTTTCAACTGTTTTTTATAAAATAAATAATGGATTGTGTAGCAGCTGTGCAATGACACAGTTTTTATAACTTTCAACTGTTCTTTATAAAATAAATAATGGGTTGTGTAGCAGCTGTACAGTGACTGTTTTTATAACTGTTTTTATAACTTTCAACTTTCAACTGTTCTTTATAAAATAAATAATATGTTGTGTAGCAGCTGTACAGTGACACTGTTTTTATAACTTTCAACTGTTCTTTATAAAATAAATAATGGGTTGTGTAGCAGCTGTACAGTGACACTGTTTTTATAACTTTCAACTGTTCTTTATAAAATAAATAATGGGTTGTGTAGCAGCTGTACAGTGACACTGTTTTTATAACTTTCAACTGTTCTTTATAAAATAAATAATGGGTTGTGTAGCAGCTGTACAGTGACACTGTTTTATAACTTTCAACTGTTCTTTATAAAATAAATAATGGGTTGTGTAGCAGCTGTACAGTGACACTGTTTTTATAACTTTCAACTGTTCTTTATAAAAAATAAATAATGTACAGTGACATTGTTTTTATAACTTTCAACTGTTCTTTATAGTTGTGTAGCAGCTGTACAGTGACACTGTTTTATAACTTTCAACTGTTCTTTATAAAAAATAAATAATGTACAGTGACACTTTTTATAACTTTCAACTGTGTAGCAGCTGTACAGTGACACTGTTTTTATAACTTTCAACTGTTCTTTATAAAATAAATAATGGGTTGTGTAGCAGCTGTACAGTGACACTGTTTTATAACTTTCAACTGTTCTTTATAAAATAAATAATGGGTTGTGTAGCAGCTGTACAGTGACACTGTTTTATAACTTTCAACTGTTCTTTATAAAATAAATAATATGTTGTGTAGCAGCTGTACAGTGACACTGTTTTTATAACTTTCAACTGTTCTTTATAAAATAAATAATGGGTTGTGTAGCAGCTGTACAGTGACACTGTTTTATAACTTTCAACTGTTCTTTATAAAATAAATAATGGGTTGTGTAGCAGCTGTACAGTGACACTGTTTTTATAACTTTCAACTGTTCTTTATAAAATAAATAATGGGTTGTGTAGCAGCTGTACAGTGACACTGTTTTTATAACTTTCAACTGTTCTTTATAAAATAAATAATGGGTTGTGTAGCAGCTGTACAGTGACACTGTTTTTATAACTTTCAACTGTTCTTTATAAAATAAATAATGGGTTGTGTAGCAGCTGTACAGTGACACTGTTTTTATAACTTTCAACTGTTCTTTATAAAATAAATAATGGGTTGTGTAGCAGCTGTACAGTGACACTGTTTTATAACTTTCAACTGTTCTTTATAAAATAAATAATGGGTTGTGTAGCAGCTGTACAGTGACACTGTTTTTATAACTTTCAACTGTTCTTTATAAAATAAATAATGGGTTGTGTAGCAGCTGTACAGTGACACTGTTTTTATAACTTTCAACTGTTCTTTATAAAATAAATAATGGGTTGTGTAGCAGCTGTACAGTGACACTGTTTTTATAACTTTCAACTGTTCTTTATAAAATAAATAATGGGTTGTGTAGCAGCTGTACAGTGACACTGTTTTATAACTTTCAACTGTTCTTTATAAAATAAATAATGGGTTGTGTAGCAGCTGTACAGTGACACTGTTTTATAACTTTCAACTGTTCTTTATAAAATAAATAATGGGTTGTGTAGCAGCTGTACAGTGACACTGTTTTATAACTTTCAACTGTTCTTTATAAAATAAATAATGGGTTGTGTAGCAGCTGTACAGTGACACTGTTTTATAACTTTCAACTGTTCTTTATAAAATAAATAATGGGTTGTGTAGCACTGTTTTATAACTTTCAACTGTTCTTTATAAAATAAATAATGGGTTGTGTAGCAGTGTACAGTGACACTGTTTTTATAACTTTCAACTGTTCTTTATAAAATAAATAATGGGTTGTGTAGCAGCTGTACAGTGACACTGTTTTATAACTTTCAACTGTTCTTTATAAAATAAATAATGGGTTGTGTAGCAGCTGTACAGTGACACTGTTTTTATAACTTTCAACTGTTCTTTATAAAATAAATAATGGGTTGTGTAGCAGCTGTACAGTGACACTGTTTTTATAACTTTCAACTGTTCTTTATAAAATAAATAATGGGTTGTGTAGCAGCTGTACAGTGACACTGTTTTTATAACTTTCAACTGTTCTTTATAAAATAAATAATGGGTTGTGTAGCAGCTGTACAGTGACACTGTTTTATAACTTTCAACTGTTCTTTATAAAATAAATAATGGGTTGTGTAGCTGTTTTTATAACTTTCAACTGTTCTTTATAAAATAAATAATGGGTTGTGTAGCAGCTGTACAGTGACACTGTTTTTATAACTTTCAACTGTTCTTTATAAAATAAATAATATGTTGTGTAGCAGCTGTACAGTGACACTGTTTTTATAACTTTCAACTGTTCTTTATAAAATAAATAATGGGTTGTGTAGCAGCTGTACAGTGACACTGTTTTATAACTTTCAACTGTTCTTTATAAAATAAATAATGGGTTGTGTAGCAGCTGTACAGTGACACTGTTTTATAACTTTCAACTGTTCTTTATAAAATAAATAATGGGTTGTGTAGCAGCTGTACAGTGACACTGTTTTATAACTTTCAACTGTTCTTTATAAAATAAATAATGGGTTGTGTAGCAGCTGTACAGTGACACTGTTTTATAACTTTCAACTGTTCTTTATAAAATAAATAATGGGTTGTGTAGCAGCTGTACAGTGACACTGTTTTTATAACTTTCAACTGTTCTTTATAAAATAAATAATGGGTTGTGTAGCAGCTGTACAGTGACACTGTTTTTATAACTTTCAACTGTTCTTTATAAAATAAATAATATGTTGTGTAGCAGCTGTACAGTGACACTGTTTTTATAACTTTCAACTGTTCTTTATAAAATAAATAATGGGTTGTGTAGCAGCTGTACAGTGACACTGTTTTATAACTTTCAACTGTTCTTTATAAAATAAATAATGGGTTGTGTAGCAGCTGTACAGTGACACTGTTTTATAACTTTCAACTGTTCTTTATAAAATAAATAATGGGTTGTGTAGCAGCTGTACAGTGACACTGTTTTATAACTTTCAACTGTTCTTTATAAAATAAATAATGGGTTGTGTAGCAGCTGTACAGTGACACTGTTTTATAACTTTCAACTGTTCTTTATAAAACTAAATAATATGTTGTGTAGCAGCTGTACAGTGACACTGTTTTATAACTTTCAACTGTTCTTTATAAAATAAATAATGGGTTGTGTAGCAGCTGTACAGTGACACTGTTTTTATAACTTTCAACTGTTCTTTATAAAATAAATAATGGGTTGTGTAGCAGCTGTACAGTGACACTGTTTTATAACTTTCAACTGTTCTTTATAAAATAAATAATGGGTTGTGTAGCAGCTGTACAGTGACACTGTTTTTATAACTTTCAACTGTTCTTTATAAAATAAATAATGGGTTGTGTAGCAGCTGTACAGTGACACTGTTTTTATAACAACTGTTCTTTATAAAATAAATAATGGGTTGTGTAGCAGCTGTACAGTGACACTGTTTTATAACTTTCAACTGTTCTTTATAAAATAAATAATATGTTGTGTAGCAGCTGTACAGTGACACTGTTTTTATAACTTTCAACTGTTCTTTATAAAATAAATAATGGGTTGTGTAGCAGCTGTACAGTGACACTGTTTTATAACTTTCAACTGTTCTTTATAAAATAAATAATGGGTTGTGTAGCAGCTGTACAGTGACACTGTTTTTATAACTTTCAACTGTTCTTTATAAAATAAATAATATGTTGTGTAGCAGCTGTACAGTGACACTGTTTTTATAACTTTCAACTGTTCTTTATAAAATAAATAATGGGTTGTGTAGCAGCTGTACAGTGACACTGTTTTATAACTTTCAACTGTTCTTTATAAAATAAATAATGGGTTGTGTAGCAGCTGTACAGTGACACTGTTTTATAACTTTCAACTGTTCTTTAAAAATAAATAATATGTTGTGTAGCTGTACAGTGACACTGTTTTTATAACTTTCAACTGTTCTTTATAAAATAAATAATGGGTTGTGTAGCAGCTGTACAGTGACACTGTTTTTATAACTTTCAACTGTTCTTTATAAAATAAATAATGGGTTGTGTAGCAGCTGTACAGTGACACTGTTTTTATAACTTTCAACTGTTCTTTATAAAATAAATAATATGTTGTGTAGCAGCTGTACAGTGACACTGTTTTATATAACTTTCAACTGTTCTTTATAAAATAAATAATAATGGGTTGTGTAGCAGCTGTACAGTGACACTGTTTTTTATAACTTTCAACTGTTCTTTATAAAATAAATAATATGTTGTGTAGCAGCTGTACAGTGACACTGTTTTTATAACTTTCAACTGTTCTTTATAAAATAAATAATATGTTGTGTAGCAGCTGTACAGTGACACTGTTTTATAACTTTCAACTGTTCTTTATAAAATAAATAATATGTTGTGTAGCAGCTGTACAGTGACACTGTTTTTTAACTTTCAACTGTTCTTTATAAAATAAATAATATGTTGTGTAGCAGCTGTACAGTGACACTGTTTTTATAACTTTCAACTGTTCTTTATAAAATAAATAATATGTTGTGTAGCAGCTGTACAGTGACACTGTTTTTATAACTTTCAACTGTTCTTTATAAAATAAATAATGGGTTGTGTAGCAGCTGTACAGTGACACTGTTTTTATAACTTTCAACTGTTCTTTATAAAATAAATAATGGGTTGTGTAGCAGCTGTACAGTGACACTGTTTTTATAACTTTCAACTGTTCTTTATAAAATAAATAATAATGTTGTGTAGCAGCTGTACAGTGACACTGTTTTTATAACTTTCAACTGTTCTTTATAAAATAAATAATATGTTGTGTAGCAGCTGTACAGTGACACTGTTTTTATAACTTTCAACTGTTCTTTATAAAATAAATAATATGTTGTGTAGCAGCTGTACAGTGACACTGTTTTATAACTTTCAACTGTTCTTTATAAAATAAATAATATGTTGTGTAGCAGCTGTACAGTGACACTGTTTTATAACTTTCAACTGTTCTTTATAAAATAAATAATGGGTTGTGTAGCAGCTGTACAGTGACACTGTTTTATAACTTTCAACTGTTCTTTATAAAATAAATAATGGGTTGTGTAGCAGCTGTACAGTGACACTGTTTTATAACTTTCAACTGTTCTTTATAAAATAAATAATGGGTTGTGTAGCAGCTGTACAGTGACACTGTTTTTATAACTTTCAACTGTTCTTTATAAAATAAATAATATGTTGTGTAGCAGCTGTACAGTGACACTGTTTTTATAACTTTCAACTGTTCTTTATAAAATAAATAATAATATGTGTGTAGCAGCTGTACAGTGACACTGTTTTTTTTATAACTTTCAACTGTTCTTTATAAAATAAATAATGGGTTGTGTAGCAGCTGTACAGTGACACTGTTTTTATAACTTTCAACTGTTCTTTATAAAATAAATAATGGGTTGTGTAGCAGCTGTACAGTGACACTGTTTTTATAACTTTCAACTGTTCTTTATAAAATAAATAATGGGTTGTGTAGCAGCTGTACAGTGACACTGTTTTTATAACTTTCAACTGTTCTTTATAAAATAAATAATGGGTTGTGTAGCAGCTGTACAGTGACACTGTTTTTATAACTTTCAACTGTTCTTTATAAAATAAATAATATGTTGTGTAGCAGCTGTACAGTGACACTGTTTTTATAACTTTCAACTGTTCTTTATAAAATAAATAATGGGTTGTGTAGCAGCTGTACAGTGACACTGTTTTTATAACTTTCAACTGTTCTTTATAAAATAAATAATGGGTTGTGTAGCAGCTGTACAGTGACACTGTTTTATAACTTTCAACTGTTCTTTATAAAATAAATAATGGGTTGTGTAGCAGCTGTACAGTGACACTGTTTTTATAACTTTCAACTGTTCTTTATAAAATAAATAATGGGTTGTGTAGCAGCTGTACAGTGACACTGTTTTATAACTTTCAACTGTTCTTTATAAAATAAATAATGGGTTGTGTAGCAGCTGTACAGTGACACTGTTTTTATAACTTTCAACTGTTCTTTATAAAATAAATAATGGGTTGTGTAGCAGCTGTACAGTGACACTGTTTTTATAACTTTCAACTGTTCTTTATAAAATAAATAATGGGTTGTGTAGCAGCTGTACAGTGACACTGTTTTTATAACTTTCAACTGTTCTTTATAAAATAAATAATGGGTTGTGTAGCAGCTGTACAGTGACACTGTTTTTATAACTTTCAACTGTTCTTTATAAAATAAATAATGGGTTGTGTAGCAGCTGTACAGTGACACTGTTTTTATAACTTTCAACTGTTCTTTATAAAATAAATAATGGGTTGTGTAGCAGCTGTACAGTGACACTGTTTTATAACTTTCAACTGTTCTTTATAAATTAAATAATGGGTTGTGTAGCAGCTGTACAGTGACACTGTTTTTATAACTTTCAACTGTTCTTTATAAAATAAATAATGGGTTGTGTAGCAGCTGTACAGTGACACTGTTTTTATAACTTTCAACTGTTCTTTATAAAATAAATAATATGTTGTGTAGCAGCTGTACAGTGACACTGTTTTATAACTTTCAACTGTTCTTTATAAAATAAATAATGGGTTGTGTAGCAGCTGTACAGTGACACTGTTTTTATAACTTTCAACTGTTCTTTATAAAATAAATAATGGGTTGTGTAGCAGCTGTACAGTGACACTGTTTTATAACTTTCAACTGTTCTTTATAAAATAAATAATGGGTTGTGTAGCAGCTGTACAGTGACACTGTTTTTATAACTTTCAACTGTTCTTTATAAAATAAATAATGGGTTGTGTAGCAGCTGTACAGTGACACTGTTTTTATAACTTTCAACTGTTCTTTATAAAATAAATAATGGGTTGTGTAGCAGCTGTACAGTGACACTGTTTTTTTATAACTTTCAACTGTTCTTTATAAAATAAATAATGGGTTGTGTAGCAGCTGTACAGTGACACTGTTTTATAACTTTCAACTGTTCTTTATAAAATAAATAATGGGTTGTGTAGCAGCTGTACAGTGTACAGTGACACTGTTTTTATAACTTTCAACTGTTCTTTATAAAATAAATAATGGGTTGTGTAGCAGCTGTACAGTGACACTGTTTTTATAACTTTCAACTGTTCTTTATAAAATAAATAATGGGTTGTGTAGCAGCTGTACAGTGACACTGTTTTTATAACTTTCAACTGTTGACACTGTTTTATAAAACTAAATAAATAATGGGTTGTGTAGCAGCTGTACAGTGACACTGTTTTATAACTTTCAACTGTTCTTTATAAAATAAATAATGGGTTGTGTAGCAGCTGTACAGTGACACTGTTTTATAACTTTCAACTGTTCTTTATAAAATAAATAATAATGTTGTGTAGCAGCTGTACAGTGACACTGTTTTTATAACTTTCAACTGTTCTTTATAAAATAAATAATGGGTTGTGTAGCAGCTGTACAGTGACACTGTTTTTATAACTTTCAACTGTTCTTTATAAAATAAATAATGGGTTGTGTAGCAGCTGTACAGTGACACTGTTTTTATAACTTTCAACTGTTCTTTATAAAATAAATAATGGTTGTGTAGCAGCTGTACAGTGACACTGTTTTATAACTTTCAACTGTTCTTTATAAAATAAATAATGGGTTGTGTAGCAGCTGTACAGTGACACTGTTTTTATAACTTTCAACTGTTCTTTATAAAATAAATAATGGGTTGTGTAGCAGCTGTACAGTGACACTGTTTTTATAACTTTCAACTGTTCTTTATAAAATAAATAATGGGTTGTGTAGCAGCTGTGTTCTTTATAAAATAAATAATGGGTTGTGTAGCAGCTGCTACACAGTGACACTGTTTTCACTTTCAGTGACACTGTTTTTTTAACTTTCAACTGTTCTTTATAAAATAAATAATGGGTTGTGTAGCAGCTGTACAGTGACACTGTTTTATAACTTTCAACTGTTCTTTATAAAATAAATAATGGGTTGTGTAGCAGCTGTACAGTGACACTGTTTTTATAACTTTCAACTGTTCTTTATAAAATAAATAATGGGTTGTGTAGCAGCTGTACAGTGACACTGTTTTATAACTTTCAACTGTTCTTTATAAAATAAATAATGGGTTGTGTAGCAGCTGTACAGTGACACTGTTTTTATAACTTTCAACTGTTCTTTATAAAATAAATAATGGGTTGTGTAGCAGCTGTACAGTGACACTGTTTTATAACTTTCAACTGTTCTTTATAAAATAAATAATGGGTTGTGTAGCAGCTGTACAGTGACACTGTTTTTATAACTTTCAACTGTTCTTTATAAAATAAATAATATGTTGTGTAGCAGCTGTACAGTGACACTGTTTTTATAACTTTCAACTGTTCTTTATAAAATAAATAATATGTTGTGTAGCAGCTGTACAGTGACACTGTTTTTATAACTTTCAACTGTTCTTTATAAAATAAATAATATGTTGTAGCAGCTGTACAGCACAGTGACACTGTTTTCATAACTTTCAACTGTTTTATAAAAAATAAATAATGGGATTGTTTAGCAGCTGTACAGTGACACTGTTTTTATAACTTTCAACTGTTCTTTATAAAATAAATAATGGGTTGTGTAGCAGCTGTACAGTGACAGTGTTTTTATAACTTTCAACTGTTCTTTATAAAATAAATAATATGTTGTAGCAGCTGTACAGTGACACTGTTTTTATAACTTTCAACTGTTCTTTATAAAATAAATAATATGTTGTGTAGCAGCTGTACAGTGACACTGTTTTTATAACTTTCAACTGTTCTTTATAAAATAAATAATGGGTTGTGTAGCAGCTGTACAGTGACACTGTTTTTATAACTTTCAACTGTTCTTTATAAATTAAATAATATGTTGTGTATCAGCTGTACAGTGACACTGTTTTTATAACTTTCATCTGTTCTTTATAAATTAAATAATATGTTGTGTAGCAGCTGTACAGTGACACTGTTTTATAACTTTCAACTGTTCTTTATAAAATAAATAATGGGTTGTGTAGCAGCTGTACAGTGACACTGTTTTTATAACTTTCAACTGTTCTTTATAAAATAAATAATGGGTTGTGTAGCAGCTGTACAGTGACACTGTTTTATAACTTTCAACTGTTCTTTATAAAATAAATAATGGGTTGTGTAGCAGCTGTACAGTGACACTGTTTTATAACTTTCAACTGTTCTTTATAAAATAAATAATGGGTTGTGTAGCAGCTGTACAGTGACACTGTTTTTATAACTTTCAACTGTTCTTTATAAAATAAATAATGGGTTGTGTAGCAGCTGTACAGTGACAGTGTTTTCATAACTTTCAACTGTTTTTATAAAATAAATAATGGGTTGTGTAGCAGCTTTACAACACTGTTCTTTTTATAAAATAAATAATGGGTTGTGTAGCAGCTGTACAGTGACACTGTTTTTATAACTTTCAACTGTTCTTTATAAAATAAATAATGGGTTGTGTAGCAGCTGTACAGTGACACTGTTTTTATAACTTTCAACTGTTCTTTATAAAATAAATAATGGGTTGTGTAGCAGCTGTACAGTGACACTGTTTTATAACTTTCAACTGTTCTTTATAAAATAAATAATATGTTGTGTAGCAGCTGTACAGTGACACTGTTTTATAACTTTCAACTGTTCTTTATAAAATAAATAATATGTTGTGTAGCAGCTGTACAGTGACACTGTTTTTATAACTTTCAACTGTTCTTTATAAAATAAATAATATGTTGTGTAGCAGCTGTACAGTGACACTGTTTTATAACTTTCAACTGTTCTTTATAAAATAAATAATATGTTGTGTAGCAGCTTGTGACACTGTTTTTATAACTTTCAACTGCTTTATAAAATAAATAATGGGTTGTGTAGCAGCTGTACAGTGACACTGTTTTATAACTTTCAACTGTTCTTTATAAAATAAATAATGGGTTGTGTAGCAGCTGTACAGTGACACTGTTTTTATAACTTTCAACTGTTCTTTATAAAATAAATAATGGGTTGTGTAGCAGCTGTACAGTGACACTGTTTTTATAACTTTCAACTGTTCTTTATAAAATAAATAATATGTTGTGTAGCAGCTGTACAGTGACACTGTTTTTATAACTTTCAACTGTTCTTTATAAAATAAATAATGGGTTGTAGCAGCTGTATGCAGTGACACTGTTTTATAACTTTCAACTGTTCTTTATAAAATAAATAATGTTGTGTAGCAGCTGTACAGTGACACTGTTTTATAACTTTCAACTGTTCTTTATAAAATAAATAATGGGTTGTGTAGCAGCTGTACAGTGACACTGTTTTTATAACTTTCAACTGTTCTTTATAAAATAAATAATGGGTTGTGTAGCAGCTGTACAGTGACACTGTTTTTATAACTTTCAACTGTTCTTTATAAAATAAATAATGGGTTGTGTAGCAGCTGTACAGTGACACTGTTTTATAACTTTCAACTGTTCTTTATAAAATAAATAATATGTTGTGTAGCAGCTGTACAGTGACACTGTTTTTATAACTTTCAACTGTTCTTTATAAAATAAATAATGTTTTTATAACTTTCAACTGTTCTTTATAAATTAAATAATATGTTGTGTAGCAGCTGTACAGTGACACTGTTTTATAACTTTCAACTGTTCTTTATAAAATAAATAATGGGTTTGTGTAGCAGCTGTACAGTGACACTGTTTTTTATAACTTTCAACTGTTCTTTATAAAATAAATAATATGTTGTGTAGCAGCTGTACAGTGACACTGTTTTATAACTTTCAACTGTTCTTTATAAAATAAATAATGGGTTGTGTAGCAGCTGTACAGTGATAACACTGTTCTTTATAACTTAAATAATATGTTGTGTAGCTGTTCTGTTTTTATAACTTTCAAATGTTCTTTATAAAATAATAATATGTTGTGTAGCAGCTGTACAGTGACACTGTTTTTATAACTTTCAACTGTTCTTTATAAAATAAATAATATGGGTTGTGTAGCAGCTGTACAGTGACACTGTTTTATAACTTTCAACTGTTCTTTATAAAATAAATAATGGGTTGTGTAGCAGCTGTACAGTGACACTGTTTGTATAACTTTCAACTGTTCTTTATAAAATAAATAATGGGTTGTGTAGCAGCTGTACAGTGACACTGTTTTTATAACTTTCAACTGTTCTTTATAAAATAAATAATGGGTTGTGTAGCAGCTGTACAGTGACACTGTTTTTATAACTTTCAACTGTTCTTTATAAAATAAATAATGGGTTGTGTAGCAGCTGTACAGTGACACTGTTTTATAACTTTCAACTGTTCTTTACTAAAATAAATAATGGGTTGTGTAGCAGCTGTACAGTGACACTGTTTTTTATAACTTTCAACTGTTCTTTATAAAATAAATAATGGGTTGTGTAGCAGCTGTACAGTGACACTGTTTTTATAACTTTCAACTGTTCTTTATAAAATAAATAATGGGTTGTGTAGCAGCTGTACAGTGACACTGTTTTATAACTTTCAACTGTTCTTTATAAAATAAATAATGGGTTGTGTAGCAGCTGTACAGTGACACTGTTTTATAACTTTCAACTGTTCTTTATAAAATAAATAATGGGTTGTGTAGCAGCTGTACAGTGACACTGTTTTTATAACTTTCAACTGTTCTTTATAAAATAAATAATGGGTTGTGTAGCAGCTGTACAGTGACACTGTTTTTATAACTTTCAACTGTTCTTTATAAAATAAATAATGGGTTGTGTAGCAGCTGTACAGTGACACTGTTTTTATAACTTTCAACTGTTCTTTATAAAATAAATAATGGGTTGTGTAGCAGCTGTACAGTGACACTGTTTTTATAACTTTCAACTGTTCTTTATAAAATAAATAATGGGTTGTGTAGCAGCTGTACAGTGACACTGTTTTTATAACTTTCAACTGTTCTTTATAAAATAAATAATGGGTTGTGTAGCAGCTGTACAGTGACACTGTTTTTATAACTTTCAACTGTTCTTTATAAAATAAATAATGGGTTGTGTAGCAGCTGTACAGTGACACTGTTTTTATAACTTTCAACTGTTCTTTATAAAATAAATAATGGGTTGTGTAGCAGCTTTATAAAAAATAAGTGACACTGTTTTATAACTTTCAACTGTTCTTTATAAAATAAATAATATGTTGTGTAGCAGCTGTACAGTGACACTGTTTTTATAACTTTCAACTGTTCTTTATAAAATAAATAATGGGTTGTGTAGCAGCTGTGACACTGTTTTTAACTTTCAACTGTTCTTTATAAAATAAATAATATGTTGTGTAGCAGCTGTACAGTGACACTGTTTTATAACTTTCAACTGTTCTTTATAAAATAAATAATGGGTTGTGTAGCAGCTGTACAGTGACACTGTTTTTATAACTTTCAACTGTTCTTTATAAAATAAATAATGGGTTGTGTAGCAGCTGTACAGTGACACTGTTTTATAACTTTCAACTGTTCTTTATAAAATAAATAATGGGTTGTGTAGCAGCTGTACAGTGACACTGTTTTTTATAACTTTCAACTGTTCTTTATAAAACTAAAATAAATATGTTGTGTAGCAGCTGTACAGTGACACTGTTTTTATAACTTTCAACTGTTCTTTATAAAATAAATAATGGGTTGTGTAGCAGCTGTACAGTGACACTGTTTTATAACTTTCAACTGTTCTTTATAAAATAAATAATGGGTTGTGTAGCAGCTGTACAGTGACACTGTTTTTATAACTTTCAACTGTTCTTTATAAAATAAATAATGGTTGTGTAGCAGCTGTACAGTGACACTGTTTTTATAACTTTCAACTGTTCTTTATAAAATAAATAATGGGTTGTGTAGCAGCTGTACAGTGACATTGTTTTTATAACTTTCAACTGTTCTTTATAAAATAAATAATATGTTGTGTAGCACGTGACAGTGACACTGTTTTTTATAAATTTCAACTGTTCTTTATAAAATAAATAATGGTATGTTGTGTAGCAGCTGTACAGTGACACTGTTTTTTATAACTTTCAACTGTTCTTTATAAAATAAATAATGGGTTGTGTAGCAGCTGTACAGTGACACTGTTTTATAACTTTCAACTGTTCTTTATAAAATAAATAATATGTTGTGTAGCAGCTGTACAGTGACACTGTTTTATAACTTTCAACTGTTCTTTATAAAATAAATAATGGGTTGTGTAGCAGCTGTACAGTGACACTGTTTTTTAACTTTCAACTGTTCTTTATAAAATAAATAATGGGTTGTGTAGCAGCTGTACAGTGACACTGTTTTATAACTTTCAACTGTTCTTTATAAAATAAATAATGGGTTGTGTAGCAGCTGTACAGTGACACTGTTTTTATAACTTTCAACTGTTCTTTATAAAATAAATAATGGGTTGTGTAGCAGCTGTACAGTGACACTGTTTTTATAACTTTCAACTGTTCTTTATAAAATAAATAATGGGTTGTGTAGCAGCTGTACAGTGACACTGTTTTTATAACTTTCAACTGTTCTTTATAAAATAAATAATGGGTTGTGTAGCAGCTGTACAGTGACATTGTTTTATAACTTTCAACTGTTCTTTATAAAATAAATAATATGTTGTGTAGCAGCACTGTTTTTATAACTTTCAACTGTTCTTTATAAAATAAATAATGGGTTGATAGTAGCAGCTGTGACACTGTTTTATAACTTTCAACTGTTTTTTATAAAATAAATAATGGGTTGTGTAGCAGCTGTACAGTGACACTGTTTTATAACTTTCAACTGTTCTTTATAAAATAAATAATGGGTTGTGTAGCAGCTGTACAGTGACACTGTTTTTTATAACTTTCAACTGTTCTTTATAAAATAAATAATATGTTGTGTAGCAGCTGTACAGTGACACTGTTTTTTTTATAACTTTCAACTGTTCTTTATAAAATAAATAATATGTTGTGTAGCAGCTGTACAGTGACACTGTTTTTATAACTTTCAACTGTTTCTTATAAAATAAATAATGGGTTGTGCAGCTGCTACAGTGACACTGTTCAACTGTTCTTTATAAAATAAATAATGGGTTGTGTAGCAGCTGTACAGTGACACTGTTTTTATAACTTTCAACTGTTCTTTATAAAATAAATAATGGGTTGTGTAGCATTTGTACAGTGACACTTTTTTATATACATTCTTTCAACTGTTCTTTATATAAAATAAATAATGGGTTGTGTAGCAGCTGTACAGTGACACTGTTTTATAACTTTCAACTGTTCTTTATAAAATAAATAATGGGTTGTGTAGCAGCTGTACAGTGACACTGTTTTTATAACTTTCTACTGTTCTTTATATAAAATAAATAATGGGTTGTGTAGCAGCTGTACAGTGACACTGTTTTATAACTTTCAACTGTTCTTTATAAAATAAATAATATGTTGTTGCAGCAGCTATTACAGTGACACTGTTTTTATAACTTTCAACTGTTCTTTATAAAATAAATAATGGGTTGTGTAGCAGCTGTACAGTGACACTGTTTTATAACTTTCAACTGTTCTTTATAAAATAAATAATGGGTTGTGTAGCAGCTGTACAGTGACACTGTTTTTATAACTTTCAACTGTTTTTTATAAAATAAATAATGGGTTGTGTAGCAGCTGTACAGTGACACTATTTTTTTATAACTTTCAACTGTTCTTTATAAAATAAATAATGGGTTTTGTAGCAGCTGTACAGTGACACTGTTTTTTTATAACTTTCAACTGTTCTTTATAAAATAAATAATGGGTTGTGTAGCAGCTGTACAGTGACAGTGACACTGTTTTATAACTTTCAACTGTTCTTTTCAACTGTTCTTTATAGAATAAATAATATGTTGTGTAGC